>NC_135216.1:9286565-9471565 GCF_052324685.1 Brachyhypopomus gauderio
CCGGTTAATTAGAAGAATGGGAACATTTCTCAGCAGGTCGGTTAAATGGTGTAATAATGGGGTGAGAGGAGGGGGGGCGGCTGGCGGCCGTCTGGAGGGAGAGCGTCGGCCCCGGCCCCCACCGCCTCCATAAATCACATCATTACAAGACGTGTGCTGTTTAAGTAGCAGCATCAGTCAAAGTGGCTCGTACCTTTTTGTGTCATCTATCTGCTACGTTTTCATTCCTGATCAGTCACTGGTGGTCTGTACATTATCCGCGAATTATTGATGTTCCCGGGAGAGGGCCACACCCACTCTGAACAGGCGGAGTGAGGAAGGGGGGTGGAGGAAGGGTTTGCAGCAGAGCACTTTGAAGAGAAGTTTGAAAGATTTGTGGTCTTGGGCGTCTCCGTCAGCAATCACGCGCTCCTCGGGATCTTCAGGCTCCTCTAGAAGCGTGGAATCAGGGAAAAGAGCTGCTTCTTGTAAATGTTACTGAAGTTTGAATATTTATTGCCTGTCGTTTGAACTTTGGGAAAGAACGAAAAGGAAAAAAATAAAGATAAAAACTAAAAACACCGTGCACAGAAAGTTCAGTTTGGAAATGTCATTGCGGACTCCCAAGCGACAGAGGATCAGTCGGATCACATGACCCTTCCCAGGAGGCCTTGGGGACCTCCGAAATGCACATAAGGTAGCAAAACCCATCTAGCTCCCACAGCACCGCCGCCAGATGGCCCTCCGCCTGCTACTTGTGCGCGTGGGTCCAAGATGTCCAGTGTTTTTGTTTTTTCCCTCTAATCTCGCCTAAATTGCAGCTGAATGCAGACGGGTTGTGTTCTGGTGCCGGTCCCGAGGGGCCGAACGTGGGCGTCGCGCCGGCCCACTCCCCGTGCCCTGCTCCCCGGCCCGAGGCCCTGCACCCGCCGCGGAGAGCCTGGGGCGCAGGGGGTGGAGCGCGCTCAGATTAGAGCCACTCTAGAGACCAGGCAGACTTAGCTGTTGTGGAGCCGGCCCCTGTGAGAGAGATTTTCTAATTAACCCGGACAGCCGCGATGCAGCAGAGATGGCGAGGGAAGGAAATGGAGGCGACCCCTCTGCATTCTGCCGTTCCACCACCATAAACCGGCTTTCCTCACAGAGACAACCCTGTCCTTCACCGAGTCCCTTGAGGGTCACACTCCCAAGAGAAGCTCTGAAATCTCTGCTTTAATGACTTTGAATGTCTGGAGGCTTGGTGGGGGTGGGGGGCTTAAAATTCAGTTTAGTCATTGTTTGCAAATCCATTCATCTGTTTTTCACATTTATGACTTTGCACATGGTACCCGAGAGAGGTACTGTAAAGAGAGCACAGTACAAGTGCACCTGTCTGTCTTGTTTCCGACAAGGAAGTGACGTCCCTTTGGTCCGTTTTTCACAGAAACTCAACTCCCCGCCTGTGTTGAAGGCCCCAAAAGAGCGGAGGCCCAGTAAGAAGGAAGGCGGAAGTCCAGGGAAGTCCTCCAACCTCCCGGCAGTGCTCTACAGGTGACCTCCAGCCCGCTACTGGACGCTGAAACCATTTGACCTCGCTCCATCGTGGTGACTGATCTGATTAAGCGTGTCCAAGCCACGCCTGGTTGCTCAGGCTGGAAATGCTGGCTCTAAACTGCTGATTTTCTTTTCTCTCTCTCTATCTCTCTCTCTCTCTATCTCTCTCTCTCTCTCTCTCTCTCTCTCTAGCTGTGGGATCTGCAAGAGGAACCAGGACCAGCACCTCCTCCTGCTGTGCGACACCTGCAAGCTGCACTACCACCTGGGCTGCCTGGACCCGCCCCTCACACGCATGCCCAAGAAGACCAAGAACAGCTACTGGTAGGCACCACGCACGCATTGAGGACTTCACGCGGTGGCAAACATATGATGGGAAAAGGTCCATCTTCCTGTTCCTCATTGGTCCTCAAACACAACAGTGCATAGGCTGCTTGGTCGATTCAGTATAAATGTAAAATATAATTCAAAGATAAAGGAAAAGCATTTACATGTCATTATATACACTTACACTAAAGACATGCTCTAAAATGTACAGGACCATGTGCCTTGAGGACTAGGATTAAGAAAGGCTAAGATAGCGTTAGCAGCGGTAAAGCTAGCTAACTGGTGCTGGAGGGCTGATGTCCAACACAGTGTGGTGATTTTCTCTAAACACAAACGCTAAACTGGGGTAAACACCTTACCCTGTATTACATTTAATCATGAGTAATAGGAGTAATATGGTCTTTCCGGGTTTAGGTCAAATTTGTGCATGTGTGCATTTGATTGCTACCTGGCTTGCCCCGCCTCTCCATATACGTTGTAGTTATGATTGGATGATTTGCTAACTTGCCCCTACCTTTCACAATACTGAATCAGATCTGTGCTGAAGTTCTGGTCAAGCCTTAAAGCAGTACGTTCCTTCAGTAGGCTACTGGATAGTATGCATACAACCGCGGACATACTACGTCCGCCATTTTACCTACGTCATATGACACATGACGTCACATGATCATAGTCAAATGCTCCAGTAAGCCATCCGGGTACTTTTTCTTGCTGTTGCACAATGCATACTATGTATTCGGACATACTACCCTTTATCGCGTACTGCTTTAGCATACTGTATAGGAGGTAAGTACCATTTCGGACGGAGCCATTGTTGCATTTCCGTCATGGGAAAAAAGGTTAGTTGACACAAACTATGACACAAATACACTGTTGCTGAAGCAGAGACCCTGGTTAGCATCTCTTCTCTTACTGAGCACTAGAGTAGTGTCTCCACATGTCCTCTATTAGATGAGCGTGTTTGCTAGATAAACATTTTAGATTTTAGAAAATGCAGTATTTTTCCTTTTCATTCTTCTTATGAATCTTAATGAATTTGTTTCTCACCTAAGATGAATTATTTTAGATGCTGTGTGTGTACGTGCACATGTGTGTGTGTGTGTGCGTGTGCGTGCGCGCGTGCTCCATCATGTTTGTGTGTGTCTTGTTTGTCTGAATGAGCCCAATGCTTTTGCTGCTGATTTGCGTAATTCATTTAATCCTTGAATAAGGAAGCGGGATGCAGTTCTGCACTGCCTGATGTAATTAGAAAGCATTTAATTCAAACATTCTGAACTGAGGGTGGGGCTGCAAGTTCTGTCTTTACGCTGGTACCCACACGCCCAGAACCACCATGGGCTCCAAAAGGTTTTGACCCTCTTCACTTATTCCACACACATTCTTCAGTATCGTTATGCACAGGTTTGGAAACCGAGTATACTTAAACTTTTACTACGTATACACACACAAGCACACACCCACACACACACACACACATGCTTGTGCCTGACTCTAAGACATTTTGTCTGTTATTTATCACATTCTCATCACTGTGATGGAAATACTCAACAGAGATCTTAAGACATCTTTTATCCGGGAGATTCTTCTAGCTCGGGAAATCAATAAGGCGGAGAGCAGCGTGTGAGACGTGGTCCTCTGACCTTTACCCTTTGCAGGCAGTGCTCCGAGTGCGACCAGGCCAGCAGCGACGAGGCAGACATCGCCATGGAGACGCTTCCAGATGGAACCAAAAGGTCCAGGAGACAGATCAAGGGACCAATCAAATTCATCCCTCAAGACATGTCACCAGAGCCTAAGAAGCTTCAAGTGAGGAGCACAGTTGAGTATAAGCAGTAGACCTGCACGTTGGAGTGTGTAGACCTGCACATTGGCGTGTGTGTGTGTGTGTGTGTGTGTGTGTGTGTGTGTGTGTGTGTGTGTGAGAGTGCATGTTGTGTGTGTTTACGCCATGCATTGCAGAAACATGCACTTGGAAATACCCCACTGCCCTGCTTTAATAGACTTTAAAGTGGCTTTCACAGTCAGCTCGGGCATCTCAACAAGAGACAATAAGAGAATATTGTGGTTAACAGAAGCCTCACTCTCTGTAATTCACTCACACCCAGTCTGGCTCAGTGCATCGCCACAGGTGAAATGTGCTTGTTAATTGATCTCTAATTGATCGTCTGGCCCTCACTCACGAGAGATAATTGACCTGCACTCTGGAGAGATCTCTCAGGCGTCCTCAAGGTCAGCCGTCCACTGCCTGGTGTTTGGGGGAAAGTGCATTTCGCTGAACAACTCTTAGAAAGCTTTTACGCTGCAAGAAGATGGAAAAATCAGACTTTTATTGTTTAGAAGGACTGAAGGCCCTGTGAGCATCGGTGAAGAGGAGTGCTGTGGCCCTAACCCAAGGCCGCTGTTTACATCCCTACCGCACGAGCAAGCTTACGTGTGCCGCACCTTTAACCACACACACACACACACACGGGCACGTGGACGTGTGTCCCCGTGTGTGTTCTCGGAGCTGCACGCGGGCGGAAGATAGGGCTCGCCTGTCAGGCTCTCTGTGCCTTTCACTTATCACTGTCCACCACACACTGATCCCCAGATAGTGGTCCGACAGCCCTGCTCCCTCCGGGGAGACAGAAGATCTGTATCGGAGAAGAGACGAAGAGACCCCCCCCCCACCCACACACACACACACACACACACACCCCTCCACCCCTCCCCGTCCTTTTGTTTTTAAGCTCCATCAATAACCCGGCACCCCTCCTAGCAGGAACGATGCTGGGTGGAGCGTCGTGAGCCGAGGGAGCTTCAGGGCTGCGCTCGCTCGCTGATGGGGCGTAGGGGGTGGGGCGTAGGGGGTGTGGCGTAGGGGGTGTGGCGTAGGGGGTGTGGCGTAGGGGGTGTGCCGTAGGGGGTGTGGCGTAGGGGGTGGGGCGTAGGGGGTGGAGGTGCAGAATTTGAGCCTAGAAGTCGATGTATTTTACTGTGTGCCTCTGCTGTTGTGTCTGTGCAAGCTAATGTGTGTGCACCACCTACAGGGTTAATGTACACGCACCACCTACAGGGTTAATGTACACGCTCCACCTACAGGGTTAATGTACACGCACCACCTACAGGGTTAATGTACACGCACCACCTACAGGGTTAATGTACACGCTCCACCTACAGGGTTAATGTACCCGCACCACCTACAGGGTTAATGTACACGCACCACCTACAGGGTTAATGTACACGCACCACCTACAGGGTTAATGTACACGCACCACCTACAGGGTTAATGTACACGCTCCACCTACAGGGTTAATGTATGTGCTCCACCTACAGGGTTAATGTACACGCTCCACCTACAGGGTTAATGTACACGCTCCACCTACAGGGTTAATGTACACGCACCACCTACAGGGTTAATGTACCCGCACCACCTACAGGGTTAATGTACACGCTCCACCTACAGGGTTAATGTACGTGCTCCACCTACAGGGTTAATGTACACGCACCACCTACAGGGTTAATGTACACGCACCACCTACAGGGTTAATGTACACGCTCCACCTACAGGGTTAATGTACACGCTCCACCTACAGGGTTAATGTACGTGCTCCACCTACAGGGTTAATGTACACGCTCCACCTACAGGGTTAATGTACACGCTCCACCTACAGGGTTAATGTATGTGCACCACCTACAGGGTTAATGTACCCGCTCCACCTACAGGGTTAATGTACACGCTCCACCTACAGGGTTAATGTATGTGCACCACCTACAGGGTTAATGTACACGCACCACCTACAGGGTTAATGTACACGCACCACCTACAGGGTTAATGTACACGCTCCACCTACAGGGTTAATGTACAAGCTCCACCTACAGGGTTAATGTATGTGCTCCACCCACCCAGTGTAATGTGCATGTGTGGCAGACAGGGTTAACATGTCCTTGTACTAGTGACAGAGCCACAGTGTAGGCCTTCACAGAGTAAAGCTGTTGGATTAAGGTCTGTCTCTCTCTCTTTCCCTCTCCCTCACACACTCTTTCTGTGTTTCTCTCTCTCCCAGTCTCACTTTCTCGTCCACACACACCCTCTCTCTCCCTCTCCAACAGAACACTCTCTTTCTGTCTTTCTCTCTCATCCACAAGCCTTCTCTGTCTCTCCCCAATTCTCTCACCCACACCCTTTTCTGTCTCAACCACACAAACCCTCTCGTCTCCCTCTCTCTCCCTCCCTCTCTCACATCCACGCACACCCTCCCTCCCTCTTTCTCTCTCCCTCCCTCCCTTTTCCCCTCTCTCTCTCTCTCTCTCTCTCTCTCTCTCTCTCTCTCTCTCTCTCTCTCTCTCTCTAGCAGTGTTTTAGGTGCTTCAGTACAGCATTTATCTTCAGACAGCAGCATGGTGGGGCCAGCCACTGAGCTGAGTCCTGCTTTGCATGTTTAATACCGTGAGCAGGGCGGCACAGCGGTGGTGGGCCGTGGACCAGCCGCCTCTCAGAGCCGTCCGCAACTCCGCCCCCTGCTGGCCCGCCACTCTGAGTCTGAGGCTCGGTGGGCACGGGGAGGTGTCGCTCTGCCATTTTGCCCCTATACCCCAGTCATTCAACGACCTCCTCCTTAAAGGCCCGATCGAGTGAATTCATAAATGTCACGGTGATATTTTATCATTCCGTCTTTCTCCGCGACTCTCCTGAGGGCACTTCAGATGTCATCGTTTAGATAAAAATGCTGTAATTAGCACAAGTGAGAAAAAGAATGTCTCTCTTTTAGCAAAATGTCTATTTTTCTTCTTCTTCTTCTTCTGGTTAGACCGTGTTCCTCCTTCGGGTTAACAGAAGTTATTATTATCATTATTATTATCGTTTTGCCTCGTCCGGGAGGACCGCTGCCATTAGTCTTCCGGGCCGCTCGGCTGCCGCGCGCACAACTCCGTCCTAAGCTTCGGCGCGCTCGGCTAATTTCTCCGCTCCTGCGAGAATTGATTCGGGCCTTGTTAAAGACGCAGCCGTGTACTTAATTAAAAGATTGATTTTAGCCGAGTCGTCCCCCACTTAATTTCCTCAGCCGAGCGAAGCGGTGCTTTGGCTTGCGTCAGCCGCCCTACCTGCCACACAACCCCCCCCCCCCCCCCCACAGCAGGTGCCATCTTCCCCGGCCCTACATTACCTCAGCCGGGTCGGCCGTAACGGCGGCGTGATGAAATAAACGAGCGCCTTTGTTTGCTGCTCTCCGCGGAGTCAGAGGGGCAGAGGGCTTCGAGAGCCAGTTGGCAGTGCGGAAGCAGTTAGCATTTATAATGATAAGTGTTCCGTCTGCCGTGCGGTGGCAAGCCAAAGGCGGCAGATGGAATTGTTTTCACAATCTGTTTAAATATGTTGTCGATTTTTCTTCCCCCTTTTAAAGAAGGCCCGGTGCTGTCACAAGCCTGCTCCCATTCAGATGGAGATGGTTGGATTTGATTTGTGCATCCCTTCATGTGTATATTTAAAAAAACATTAATATATATATACACACACACAAACCATGTCTGTCCACAGTGACAGGTGGGGGGATTTGGCAAGGCGGTTGGCCCACACACAAACAGGACTCTTAATTTGACACCGGATGAGCCTGACTGGACACCAGATCCGGGTTAGAGGTTAATGCTACCTCTAAACTACTGAGTGGACCCCTCCATCCACTTTGTTCAGTGCAGGATCAGTGAAGGCCTGAAAAGCACCTGCTTCTTCTGAAAAGAAAACACAGTACTTCACCGTGTGATCGTGTGATTACCGTTTAACTTTGGGAAGAAATGTGTAAGTCCACTGCCAACCATTAGGGCTGTTGTGGTGAGTCCACGGTGATGGCAGAAAACCTGTGCGGTATGCTAACTACTGAAATCACGGAGTCTGAAGAGCATTGTCTCTCATTACAATAGCTGGCAAGATGTCACTGGTAACAAGTATATTAACTCTAAGAAACCCTCGGGGTAGAGAAAGACTATTGTGTTGAACTTGTCACTAATTGTGTTTTGAGTCTATCTGAAGATGCTCTTTTATTTTAACAGAGAACTCGAGGCCAGAAGCGTAAAAGGGTGTCTCTCTGTGAGGACGAGAAGATAGAGGTGAACGCCTTCATCCCCCACTCACACACCGCTAATGCTAACGCTATCTACCTCGTGTATCTGCCACCAATATTGCAAGGCAAAAGGCAAGGTGATGTTTGTGCATCACCTTCTGCTCTCTCAGCCACACACACACACACACACACACACGTGTGCGCATAAGCACGCGCGTGTACAGCAGTCATCTCTAATGGCTTGTGTTTCCATAGGAACCAGTGCCACGGGAACGAAGGCAGCGGCAGTCGGCGCTGCAGAAAAAGCCGAAAGCCGACGACACCAGGACCGAATGCGCCAGCTGCAAAGGCCCCGGTGACAACGAGAACCTAGTTAGGTAGGCGAGGGTGTGTGTGTGTGTGTGTGTGTGTGGGTGTTCGTAAAGAGACACTGGGGTCATATTCTGCCCATGATTAAAGTTCACTCTTCATTACGTGGCCGGTGCCCTGCGTGCGGGGGAGGGGCCACTGTTCGATAGGCCTGCGCTATCGAGCCGCCACACGTGTTTGCTCATTGCGTTTAGCTGTAATGAGCTGTGTGATCTACTTCTGTCTTTGGGCTCCTGACCGAGTCCTCCAGACAGGATGATGATTTAATGGAGTACCCAAACCCACTGAATTATTCACTCTTTGTTTTTTACCCCACACTTATGGGTTTTTTTTTTTTTTGTTTTGTTGTCTTTTTTTTCTTTTAAATGAAGCAAACAGGCCCAGGCCAGCTCTGACGTGGATCCTGGAGATCTTAAACAGAATTTGTAATTCATTGCTGGTTTTTTTTGGCAACACTCTGGCCAAACAGACCTAATCTGGGGGTGTTTATTTGTTTGTTTATTTAGTCAGTCTGTGTTTGGGCTCTTGCAGCACCTTCACACAGACAAGATTTCCATCGTGTGTTTGCAGTGATGGCAGTGAAGCGTAGACGGTGCAGGGCAGGACATGTGCTGTGTGAGCGGCCATTTTGTCAGGCTGTGGGAGACGGGGGTTTGTGGGGGGGGTGTGGGGTGTGGGGCAGAAGGGGCAGGTGTGGGCTTCGGCTGTGGAGTGAGGTGTGCTGCCCTGACTGACTGCTCTATCTTTGCGTTAAACAGGTCGTGAGAGGCGGGCGCCACCCCCCACCCCCCACCCCCCTAACCCTCCGCTAAAAAAGGGGACAGATGAGAGAGGGAGAGAGAGAGGGAGAGAGAGAGGGAGGCAGATTAAGTGGTTCGAAGAGCGCCACTGGGCTCGGGCAGGAGTCGCAGATGGCCGCCCCTGACCGCCACCTCCGGCTGCCCTCTGCTCGGAGCGGACCGGACGTTAGCAGGGCCTCGCCACGCTCACCTGACAATCTGCCACAGAGAGGGGAGCCCATCAGATACGGACGAAGCGTACGAGAGGGAATATTTTCCAAAGTAGAACTCTCTTGGATCTTTAAGCCGGCTCGATTTTGACTTGGAGGGAGGACTTCAGCAGTGGACGCTGTAAACGGACTGCTATCAGTTCTTGGGAACACGTAGCTAGTTGGTACGGATGGAATTGGCACACGTGTGTCGGACGATGACTGTGGACTAGTAACCGTCCGGGCTGTGGACGGCTATACTGACTTTCTCTGTCGTACCGGGGACCAGCCAAGTCTTTCCCCTAAGGCGTCGCGCCACTCTTCCGGGGCGGTACCCTTCTTCTCCCTGAGCGCTCTACCCCGTCGGGCCCAATCGGGATGCCTGCTCTCATCGGCTCCGCCCCTAGGCCCCTCTCCCTGCCTCTTTCTCACAGGCCGGCCGGCCACTCCAGCAACACCTCCTCCGTCTGTCCGGCTGCCAATCACGAGCGCCGATAAGCCACGTCGACCGAGCGGCGCCGTGTTTGGGCCGAACGCTGAGAGCGCCCTCTGTGTGAATGCGTCGTGCATGCTATTGGCCCAGACGCTGCTCTCTTTTCCTTGTGCTCTGTGAAATGTGTTGTTGTAGAACGTAGGTAGAAATCAAACAGCAGGATCAATAATTCTCCTTGTGGTGTATTTGCTTGTGTTGGTGCATCGGGTGTGTTTTGTTATAAGTGATGCTAATTACAGCTTCGTCTTGGTGATAGTCTCTTAGCAATGACAAAAAAAAATACAGTAAGGGGATGAAACTGAATACAGTGTACGTGTTTTTAGCATTGAGCAAGTCATCCCTTTTAAGTCTTACAAAAGCTAAATTCTGACATGCCTCAAAAAGAGCCCACCCATCCCCTGGTGCCAGAGCCCGATGGGCTTTTGACAGCTCGCCGGCCACGCGTCCTGTCCGGATGGCTGACAGGTGTCACCCTCCGACCCCGAGATGTCCCTCAGCGTGCTGGGGTGAGTGGGCGGGGCTTCCTGACTACCCCCTCCACAAGAGGACGGCCGAGCCTGGCACTCCCGGCGCGTCCGTCCCGACGACCTTGGCGCCCTCTGAAGTGTCCGCGCAAGCATGCGGCCCTTAGCCAAGCGCGGGGCCCCATCGCGGCTGCCTGGCCCACAGAACTCCTGACGTACGGCGGGGGTTTGGGGTGGGCGCCTTGTGGCGTTGGGCGACCAGATTGTGCAGCTGTGTCACTGTATTTCATGTGCCTACTGTTTGCCCTTCCGCTATTAGCGTTTACGGTCGATAGAGACGGATGGTGTTCGTTTGCACTCAGCATTTTCGAGTTGAATCTTTTTTATTTATTATTGTATTTATTTATTTATGTGAATGTTTTCTATACCATCTGCGGTTTTACATGTGTAAATGTTACATGAGCTGAAAGTAGTTGGTGTCGCTTTTGTGAGTGAGCTGCATGGGCAGTGTGTGAGTAAATTTGTGACTTGTGTGCGCGCGCGTGTGTGTGTGTGTGTGTGTGTGTGTGTGTGTGTGTGTGTGTGTGTGGTCTCGAAGCTGTGGCCTCTGCATTGAGCAAGCTTTAATAAACTCTTGACTTTTTCACCTTATTGCTGCTGTGATGAATGAGTCTGAGTCAGGGTAATTAATAGCGCTGAGCGCAGGCTTGTAGTAGACCGTGTGTGTGTGTGTGTGTGTGTGTGTGTGTGTTTTCAACGCCCCTCTGTCATGGCTGATTTATTTCAGGGCCAGTGTGTGTGTGTCCAGCAAGTTCACTGCCGGCCTCAGGTTCAGAAAGAAAGGAATAAGTGGACGCTTGAAACTGCAAGAGTAAATGAGAGAGGTGGATTCCCACCAGTGTGATCTGTTTATTTCAGCCTGTGCTCCAGCACGCTTCAGTGCAGTCTTCCTGCCTCGTCGGACTCTCTCCCTCTCTCTCCCTCTCTCTCTCTCTCTCTCTCTCTCTCTCCCCCCTCTCTCTCTCTCTCTCTCTCTCTTTCTCCCCCTCTCTCTCTCTCTCTCTCTCCCTCTCTCTCTCTCTCACACACACACACACAATCTTATGTCTCCCTATGGCTTCGTGTTATTCGCCCTGCCTTCATCCTTCCTGCTTCTTCATGCCAGGTTCACAGCTCGAGAGAGAGAGAGAGAGAGAGAGAGAGAGAGAGAGAGAGAGAGAGAGATATGAGTCTTTCATGGGGAAATCTGGTTATCCGTATAACAGAAAGCCCCATGCGTCTGGCAGTGGGTGAAGAGCATTTGTGCTTATGCAATAACAGTGGTGGTGGCAAGCGGCAGCGTGGAGGAGTAAGGCGGAGCCCCGGAGCCCGACTCCTCCCCCCAGCCAGACTCCTCCCCCCCCATCTCTCCACCTTGCATGGCCTTCCCTGCCGAGAGGCAGCATCACGTTGCCTCATCCATCACGCCCCACGTCCTCCTCGTGGGCCTGGGGGCCCGGCGCCGGTTCTCCCGGGCAGTGGTTGCGCGTCTGCGTCCCGGCGAGCATGAGGGTCCGGGCGTCGGCTCCCGGGCGGTTCTGGAAGAGCAGTAACCTTTCCAACGATGGCCGCCTTTCCTATTACAACCCTGACATAGGATCCGGGGAGATGATTTAATGGCGGCATTTTGTTTTCGCTGACTTCACTCCTTCGCCTTGCTCCCCCACCAGCGTTAAAGGAGTAAACGCAAGCACTCGACCTGCACAGTGTGGGAAGGTTGGTCAGGCAGCTCGAATCTATTACATCGCAACTTCCCCCTGTCTGTCATCCCACTGTGCTGACTGTGGTGTGTACGTCTGTCTAGATCTCTCTCTCTCTCGTGTGTGTGTGTGTTCATCACTTTTAGTTTGTCTTCTGGATGCAGGTGTCCCCTCCCCTCCTGCTCATCCTATATTCATATAGTCCCCCATATGTGTGAGAGCTGACAACCCAGAGGTGGCAGGTTTTCTAATTAGGACGAGGCGGAGGGAGGGCTCGCTCTCCGTGTGCTCACGCGCTCGCCGACGGCTGCCCTGTGGGGCGTCTGCGGCAGGGCAGAGAGAGAACGTGAGCTTGCGTCCGAACTGGCCCCTGTTCTCCAGCCCTTAGCTATTTTAGGACCCCCCCCCCCCACACACACACCCCCCTTCCACTACTGTACCGTCCACCAGCATGTGCCCGACTAACACTGCCTCTCACACGCTCGTTCCAGCAAAATATCGCCCAGCAGTGTTGAGCCTAACTCGCTGTCACCCCCTGCTGCATATGTGGAGGAATAACACCTCCCCCCCAGGTTTTGCGGTTCACACTCGTGAAAGTTTCTCGTGCCATTTTCCATCTCCCCTGGGCCGGCTTTAACTAAGTGAGTGAGTGAGCTTTTTCGTAATGAGCTAATAAAAGCATCTTTCTCTGGTGTAGTCTCTCTCTCCAGCACCATCTCCTTGTCAGACAATGGCTCGGTAATAATACTGTTCCAGTCTCTGTAAATCAAAAAAAGGGAGGTGCACGGGGCCCAATAATCCACTCCTTGTGTGGAGGGGATTCACAAAAAGCCAGTGGTACACTTTGTCATGGGCGCTGGTCAATGGCCAAGCGCTTTGTGTTGTATTGATCCTGCTCCCGTGGCCTCTCCCCAGGTAATTGCGGTAGGCCCGTGTGATAAATTTGCCGCGTTTCATTCGGCAGGACGGCAGGCCAAGTGACGCGCCCCCCCCCCCCCCCCCCCCCACCCTCCTCCACCAGCCCCTTGTGGATGGGAGACGGACCTGCCTCGGGTCCAGCGTTAGCGTACGCCCCCGCTGCCGCACTGGCCTGGAGTTGAAGTTTTTGAAAGCTGTGCCCTGAAATGGCACTGAATGGTTCTCCAGAAGACAGTCTGTCTGATTTAGAGCTCTGTAAGTGTGTCTGCTCCAGAAGCTCACTGCTAGTCTGGTAATGGCTGTTAAATTAAGCTTTGCCAATTCCCACTGCTATTCGAGAGATTTTTCCCCTTGGTCTGAACATTATTTAAGGTCAGTCTGGAAATTGCTCTCACTCACTATAAATTAATCCACAAAAGGGCCAATCAGAATTGGCACACAGATTAATCCCCAAACAAGAAACATTTAATTACTGCGTTTAAGCATTCCCAGGATAATCCTGTCTTTATATTGGTGTTAAAGGGATGTTTTTCAGCTGTCTTATCTGAAATTTATTTTCTCACCACTAAACACCCTCCTCATATGACTGACTGGCCTGCTGTGTTTTATCCAGATCTGTCTATCTGTGTCCCGGTTTGTTTGTTGAATCTCATTTACCTGTCTATCTGCTATCTGCCATGTCATTTATATTTTTTTGCACTGGCAGGTAACCTTTGTTAATGATTTAATGTAACTTTGACAAAAACTGCACTGTTCAGTTTTGACATTTACTCTTGATGATCATGAATGCAAATGGAGCCATATCTAGAAGGAGCGTACTTTAATTCATTGTAATTGATTTCCAGTTTTCAGCTAAGCTGACTGATTTGCTTATTATAAAAATATAAAAAAAAAACAAATAAATCACACTCCTTTATTTATTGCGTCCTTTAATCGATGGATACAGCAGTACAGCTTGCTTGCATGAGAGATGGTGTTCATCTTAATCATGATAAATGAGCTAGCCATTCCCTTTTGTGTCCTGCTATGCAGTTCTCCTGCAGCCTGAGGTATTCTGGGAATCTGCCTGATCTTAAAGATTGTCAGTACATTTCTTTTTTTTTTCTTCTTTTTTTTCATTATATATATTTTTTAAAGCAAGTCACGATTGAATTAACAATGATCTGATAACTCCTCTCACCCAACCCAAATGCCCACTTAAATCTGTCCTCTCCAGTTTTATCCTCCAGCATGATCTGGAACGGTATGATATCTTGCTAAAAAAACGTCCTTTGATTAAATGGAGCCGGCGTGGCTTGGAGGGTGGGCGGAGGTCCGCCTCTACCCCACGCGCTCCCACAGTGCTTGGGTGGATGCTGTGGGGAGGGGCGGGGGTCTCTAAGAACTCTCTCTGAGATTAAACACTAGATAAAAGGGGATACGGCGAGAGCAACATGTCGCAGACCAAAGCAGTCGATCGCACCCCATACACCCCCACCGTCCCCCCAGCCCCTCACCTCGAATCCCAGTAAGATTAGCTCAATCAATAGTCTCTCTTATGAGTGATTGGATTCTGTCTGGGCCGGGAGAAGCAAACGGGGGAGAGGAGCGGCTCAATTTTCCCAATGATTAAAAACGGACCTAAATTGCTTTGATGGCATCAGAAGGACCTTGATGGGTGCGGGTCTGTAATGGCCGTGCTGGGTGCACGTCGAGGTTGCTGCCGGCAAATGCCATTACGTGGAGGGATTGCGCCGATGCATCAGCGAACGCAACTCGGGGCCCTGGCAGCGATGCGGGAGTGTGTGTGGGGACATCCTGGAGCAGGGACGGCCGCCTGGTCGTTCGATTGCTGGGGTCTGATGAGACGTTGATAAGCGTTTTAATTTTAAGAGCTCTCGATCCACAAAAAAAAAGAAAAGAAAAGAAAAAAAATCATCCCAGCACGAGCTGATGATAAATATCGTAGCGTAGCGTCACAAATGTTTGAGCGAGTTGGCGCACGGCTCAAGTGTGCAGGTGTAAAGTGGGAGCGGCGTTTCCCGAGACTTTTCCCGCGCTCGGCTCTCGTCATTTGGAATTCCAATTAACCATAATCATCTGGCCTCCACGTGCCCGGGCCTGCATCGCTGAACACTGTTTTAATTCGAAGATGTTAAAGCATGATACACAACAAACATTACAAAAGGTTCATTAAGGCGCAGTAATTAAAGAAGTAAAGTGCGAGCGTTTTGCGGCGCGCTAATAAAGCGGGGGCCTCCCGTGGCGGGCGCGCCTCTAAACCGTCCTCCTGCGGGGAGCAGCCCGTGTGCTCTCTTTATTTACCAGAGTGGGAGATTCATATGAAATCAATCGGCAGCTGCGTGCAACAATAGCCGTGTGCTCGTTAGCGCAGCTCACACACACATAAACACACACACACTCCTGGTCATTTGTCTTCTTTTCACAGGGCTGCTTGGAAGGTGATTTAAATTCTTTCCTGGGGAGATATGCCTGTTTAGCCTCATGTGTAGGTGTGTGCGCGTGTGTGTTTATTAGCATCTGGGCATTAAAACCGCCTGTGGAATTAGACACTGGATGACTTCAGTCAGGAGTCTTACCCTTATAATGAACCTAATGGCCTCTGAACTTTACCATCAATTCTGTAACAGTAACAACAATACTATTTGATAATCTTTTTTTTTTAGTTAAGATAATTATATACGCAACCACATCTCTAAGTTTTAAAACGCAACTTTCCAAAAAATACCTAGTTCCAAGCTCATGTCACCTCACTGCATATTATTCACACTCTCCTCACGTTAGCATATTTAGCTACAGTCAGTTGTACGGAAAACTATCATGTAACAAGGGCATTAGCAGTCATTAACTATTTGTCTCCAGAGCGACAGGCCGCATTTATCGCACGCGGCAAAAGATGGCGAGCGAAGCGCGGATCCGGCTGCATTCCTCTAGTCCCCGGACCCCCGTCTTCAGAGGGAGATCGTGTAATGGAGGAAGCTTCGAGCTGACAGCCTGTCGCTGGGGGCAACCCATTTCCTCATTTCTCTGTCACAATAAATATATGGATTAGATAGTGGGGAGAAGCTCGGGCACACTTGGATGCGAGCAGTATGCACCATTAAGATGAGCCGGTGGAATAAATTCTGCCATCATGTCGGATGGGGAGAGATGAGGTGTTTTATGGGGAGGTGCATTAAAATGCTTGATAGTTTTGCATAACTGGAGCATGTGTGTTTCCATTGGAATTAATGCTGACATTACAGCAGCTTTGTTAAGCATGAATGAGTCTGATTCTGCATTTTGTTTTGTTTTTTTTTCCCCCTCTCTCATCTGCATGTCAAATGTTCTAGAGGATGTTGATTCTTAAAACTGCCCAACAGCAATTTCCTAATGGGCTTCCAAAGTCATCAATGAGACCAGTCCCCTTCCTGTTACCAACGGCAGTTTGAAAGAAAGGAGCGAAGATCGGTTTAACCGGCGTTTCTCCCAGTCCCGTCGATGCAGAACGTCAAACTTTCCACGCGCTGGTTTGCGCGTCCGTCCGGGAGCCCGGGTTGCCCGAGCAGATGAACCCCAGCGTCCTCCGTTCCCTCCTTCGACAAATGGCTGCTCCCCGTTTGCTCTGAGATGGTGGTAGTTGGGGGATTTTGGAGTGGCTGGAGGTCGGCGAGAGTCTGGAGCAGCACTCTCCTGATCAGCAGCGATTACGCTAAGACATCGTAGGTTGGCATGGTAACCACAAGTGAACCCCCCCCCCCCCCCCCCCCCCCCCAATCTCTCAGGGGCTCCTCGATGTTTCTGAAGGTGTTGCAGCACCATACTGGACCGTTCTGGGTTAGACTCTTCGTCGCTTGCTTATTAGTGTGCAGGGCCTGATCTTTTTTTTTTATTTGGTGCAGTGTATCGATAACCTCTCACATTGGAAAAGGTGGATTTGCACCGATGAATGTGCCCCGTCCAGCCGGTCAATACCGAGGTCTTGTCCACCCACCCTTCGACATCTCGCCATCGATAGGCTGGTTTTATTTTGTTTTGGGTTTTTTTTTTTTTTGTTTGTGACCGCCCTTCCTGGGTGAGGCTGAGTCTGCCCCAGTCCTCACGGGCTTCAACCGCGGACATGGCAGTGCTGTAATCCGCTCACAGGAAATGCTCACAGACAGAAATGTGCTGAGTGACAGCACAGCGCTCCACTGACTGCTCAACACATTTTGAGTGACATCTGGACAGTTATAGGGTTTGCTAAACTCCTGTTTGGAAAGAACCCCCAGCGATCCCCTTGAAGGGGAAAGCGACTCCGCTGTGGTGACTGGGCCTGCCGCCCATGTGATCAGGTGAATCATATCCATAAGTTAAATCAGCTTGCTGTGGATGGACAGTGTGGGCCATCTGTGTGTGAGAGTTTCTTGCACTATCCTCATTAGTGCTGTGTTGTAGCCATCACTATCCTTTAATTAGCATTTGGTGTCTCGGACGGGACACGTTTTGAAAAGGGCTTTTGAGTCACGTGACACCTGCGTCTGTGAATGTACCGTTTCACAACTTTCCTCTTCTACCTGCCAATAAACGATGGAGCACTTTTTTTTTTCTTTCTTTCTTTCGCTCTCCTACTCCTCCTGCAAGATAAGGACCCGGGGCCCGGGGCCACCACACTGCGTAATGGAGATGAGTGGGGAGGGCACCCATTGACCTCTCTAAGCCCTTATCCTCCTTATCTGATTTACATTGCCAAATCTGAATCTTCACCATCGATTACAACATAATTAGTTAATTATGGACAGGAAGGACCATGCGAGCAGGCCTCAAGGACACACGGGCACAGCCAATAATGATAAGGCAGGGGGGTGGGGGCGGGGTCACATCACAGAGGAGGCCGCCGCCCTCATTCTCTGGCCTCAGACTGGGCACAGGTCTTCACCATGTCATCTCATACTTTTGCACTCTGCTGTCTGATAAATGTCAAATTGAACAATTATTTCTGCGCCTCAGCCAGCATGGTAATTCTTACCTTGCCCAAAAAATGTATTTTGAGAAATCCTGCAGCGATGGTGACTGCTCACAAGAAGTAAAAGTAGGCGCTCTCTCCTTCTTTTTTTAACGCTTTGGCTTAGAAGTTTTAAAAATAAATAAATAAACAAAGATTTATTGGCAAGCCGCACCGAGGCCCGTTTCAGCAGGGCCAATCAAGCCAGCATGTTTTATGACGTCTGTGCAAGGCCATGTGAGAGGTGGTGTGCCAGTGTGTTTTGAATCTATTAAGCATCTGTTACCTGACAGGAAACGGCTCTGTCACCATCTATCAAATCTGCATGATGAGGGCCAGGCCAGGTTCTTGGCAGGATACATATAAAGTGTATGTGTGTGTGTGTGTGTGTGTGTGTGTGTGTGTGTGTGTGTGTGTGTGTGTGTGTGTGTGTGAGAGAGAGAGAGAGAGAGCGAGCATATATATGTGTGGGTGTGTGTATGAGCATGTGAGAGAGAGAGAGTCTGTGTCTGTCTCTGCATTCAGCTATATTCCCTGTGGTCATACCACTCTTGATCTGTTCACAGGTGTGATGAGTGTCAACTGTGTTACCACTTTGGCTGCCTGGACCCTCCCCTGAAGAAGTCACCCAAGCAGACAGGTTATGGCTGGATCTGTCAAGAGTGTGACACCTCCTCATCAAAGGTGAGAGTGGCTCGGGGAGACGGAGGTGGAGACAGCTCCCCCAGAACCCTGCCGCAGCTGGGATCACGTGTTGAGGAAACAGGTGGGAGTGGTTGATACAGGCATCTCACACATGATGGGCAGAGTCGCAGGGCTTTTAAAAGGTGTGAGGAACCTCAGTTTAATGCCAGTTATGATTTGCTACACTTGAGGTTCTGTGTGTGTGTGTGTGTGTGTGTGTGTGTGTGTGTGTGTGTGTGTGTGTGTGTGTGTGTGTGTGTGTGTGTGTGTGTGTGTGTGTGTGATGAATCCTTGTGCCTTGAATTCCTGGGAAGGTTGGGGAACACGGTCAATGGGCTACTATGGCCAATGGGTTACTCAAGCATAAATAATGTACATGTTTTGGTTGAAGTATGTATTTTTCTCATTAAGTCATTCTTGAAATTCTTTTTGATTCAGACTAATAGATAATCTGGAATAATTGCACTATCCAAGACAGCACTATCCAAAAGGTTAACATGTACATTATTAAAATAGGCTGCTCTTGGTACAGAGGGACATACTGCTTATACTTTGTTGCTTTCAGATTGTTGAATTGTAATTTCAATTGTTGAATTGCAGATTGTAATTTGTTTAAATTCTTGGAATTTATTTGACAATTCAAGCCAAGGTACAACTCATTAAGGTCTGGTACCAGTGTTTCAGTACCGTAGTGTTTTTTAAGGGCTGACAGTTAAGATGTGGCTTCAGTGTGGCAAATGTGGTTTGGTCCTAGACATGTAAATACCCAGGCTTACAGACATTTACATTAAGGGTTCAGTATTTTATTATGGTTTACTGATGACCCAGTTTACATTAGTAAGAAATAACATCAACAAAACCAAGAGATGGGAAATGGATGATGATATAATTGGTGAATTTGTTGTCTTTCTTTCCTTGAAGTATATACTTTTTTAAACCTCTGATTGCACTGGTCAATGATGATTTTGCTTAGATGTTGAATTCAGATATGCTGTTTCAGTTTCATCAGTAGTTTTTGTTCTGTATAAGGAGTACAGTAAGGAAAGTGGATGCCCTCTGTCTCAGCAGACTAGTGCTGGACACTAAATGTTCCTGGTCTAGGGTTAGGTCTAGGGTTAGGTCTACGGTTAACCCTAACCCTCACCCGAGGCTAAACGTAGGCAGAACTCATCCTAGATGTACATTTGTACAAAGTAATACTGTGATAACGGACTTACTTATGAAGTAATATGTTTGATGGAAAATTGAATTGCCCTTGTCACATAAAAACCAAACATGACGGTAAAAGAAAAATCTATAAACAGATTTGCATTCATCATAAAATACAGTGGTATTTTGCAAAATATATATATAAGGTCCACCTGTTATAGCTTTTGAAAATAAAATTAGCAGCATTTGCGATGGCCGCTTTGCTCTTTATGATGGAGCATGCCTGACGTCCGAAGCTTTAAGCTTTATTGGCCGGACGGTGGTGCGGCCGGAGGAGGGGCACGCTACACTCGTCACCCAGCGTGTGTGCTGTAGTCCGCCTGCCTGAGCTGGGCGCTGGGGCGCTGGGGCGTCTCCCTCCAGACTGCAGATGGATCAGTCTCAACTCACAACCTTCCTCCCCTATTCTGTTTAATGTTCAGCCACCAATTGGCCATCTCCTACACAAACACAGACTTATTTTTTAATAATTTGTTTTATTTTATTTTTCTTTCTTATTGAATTACTGTGTAATCAAAGTCAGTGTGCGCCTGCTTCCAAACCTAATTAAGTTAATAAATGCATCTGCTTTTCAATTTGTCTTTAAAAGGGCAGTGTGGCCCGCCGGGCTCTATCTGTGTGGAAAATGGAGGTTAATTGATGTTGCCAAAGAGAAAGTGAAATGTAAAAGGCGTGTGATGTGCCTGTGCGGTGAAAATGGTAACGCAGGTCTAGAGCTCCGCACCGAAATGAAAAGGTTAAAAGCAGATTAATTTCAATACAGATGTTTGCAGAATACAGACATTTGGCTTCATAAAGACTGGGCTGACCAGGATGAATTCACACTACAGTTTTTTTTATGTTTACAGATTTGTTTATTGTTTATTCATTTGTCACCTATTCAGTCTAAGCCATTAGGCACATCTTTGTCGGCCTGATTCTCGTGTGATCTTTTTGTACGTACAGTAAATGTTTTAATTCCGTAGCCATCAAACCAAAACATTACATTGTGTATTTATAGAAAATACATTTATTCCAAATGCACCCTTCAATAACAAGAGCCTCACTCCTTTACTCATAAATTCAGAAGATACAGATTCATGAGTCTTTCATCGGCCCAGTGGGCGCTGGAAGTCGGGCTGGAGGAAGTCAAAGGCGGCGAAGAAAGCCCGAGATTGGTGACCCGCTGCTCCGATATAAAGCCCAAGCTGATCTGAACAAAAGCGTTGGGCGGAAGTCAGGAAGCAGTGGAGAAAAGAGCTTTAGACAGAGGTAGTCATGCAGGCCACGGGGATTAAACAAGCACTCGCCTTTTTAAACGTGCGTGCCGAACCAGACCGCTCCCCAGAGCCCGTGCAAGAGCAGACACAATCCTGTATAATCACACACTCGCACATGGCCTGCGACGGTTGTGCTGTATGCCGTTCACTGCCTCTTGTACTTTCTCTCTCTCTCTCTCTCTCTCTCTCTCACACACACACACATTATGTGCACTTGCTTTCCAGTTTTAGCAGGTGCTATTGCTTGGTAGCACTGTATCCAGCCCTGCTCTTCCTCCTTGGGTTCCTCCTCCCTCTGCACCTCCTCGTACCCTCGGCCGAGACCGGGGCGTGATGCTGGCTGAAGGAGCCTGTTTGCTCATCCTCTCATTCTCTCCCATCATAACTGCTTGGGTGTTTGTTTTGATTTTTCTTAAGCAAAAATGCTTGTTTGCCACCGAGCGTATGAAGAAACCTTCACTAGCTGATAAGACCTGGTCCATGCTGACAGCTTCAGCCGCCATTACTCTGTGAGAACAGCCCACACTTGTACAGCAGCGTCTGTAGGTCGTCTGTACCTGCTACTGTTTGTTGTCATTTCTAATCTTCATTTTAGTCTTTCATGAGCTCCCACGTTGCCTTTGTTTTGCATACACAAGATGTCTGTAAACAGTTTTTATTGTGATTGCAGTATTCTTGAAAGCGTCTCCATTTGCGATTGTAGATTTCTTGAGACAAATATAAAATACAGACGGTGGACACTTGAGAAACTGGAATATACTTTAGACGGGAGGAAAAACCTACACGTCCATGGAAAATAAAAGGTTATAGAAAGCCATTTACGTTGAAATAGTTCTGATCATCACAAACACTGTCGCTTTCCTTCTTTTTCAAGCCTTGAATGGCGTAGGTTGGAGTTAAGTCTTTGACAGCATCTTGTGCCATTCTGAGAAGCCAAGTGCACTCTTACACAAGCACTATGGCTAAGTACCTTAAGTCCTGTAATGTACTGCAAATGCCACACTCGTAACCATTTTGCACGTAGTTGGTCTTGATGTTGTTGTTTTTTTAAATGCCATCTTAAAATGCAGCAACTTTACCATGATTCACCCTGTCCCTCAGATGTTAGTGTTGGTGGGCGGGGAGGGGGCGTCGACGTTAAAGAGGGGCGTCGCTCTTGCGCCAGAACCCGGCGAATGAAGAAGCAGCCTTAGTGTGAGATATGGAAGTGGGAGAGCGATTTGTTATCCCTTTCAGCCTTGACTCGTAGACGAGGACAGGGAAGCGTGCGGTCCGTTGTGGCCGCTCCACACGCACCGCCACTCAAAAGGCGGGGCCCACAGAGACACGCCCCTGGCCCCGCCCACAACTTGCACCATGCATGGTGCCATTTGTCACCTGGGTGAGGCGAGAGGTCCGCAGTGCCCAGTGTCATCTGACCTGTGGGGCTAATCTGTGGCAGGGACGCTGGTCTCCCAACAGATTTCTCTACTGATGCCTTTTTAAAAAGGTCACTGCAAATGGGTTACAACCTTTTGAGTTCTTGATTGTTTAAAAAAAATAACAATAATTGCTTCTCCCAGGATGACTTTGCACATGCAGTTTATCAAAAGATCACTTAATTATGTCTGCCTATCTAAAAATGGCAAAAGCAAAATAAAAAAAATAAATAAAACAAACAAAAAACCCACTTAAACACGACACATTGTGTTTAGTTTATGGGCGAGGGAGGCCCAGTGCGTGCCATGATGGGGTCAGGTTGTGGTGGCAGTGGACGCGTGGCCTGGCAGTAAAGGCTTTATTAGCCGGAGCTGAGTTCATTACGGCCGCTGCGCGTTCCCTTGCCTGCACAAGTTAGATAAACCTGGAGTCGTCGAAGGCCACGTCCGCCGCTGTCACCCCAGGGCCTCGCCGAATTGATTTGGGTAATAAAATGACAGTTCTGCTGTAATATACGGATGGCCTTTAATTCAACAGCCTGTGAGGTGCCGAAGAGGAGCTCGTTTGAGCGATTTCTCCTTCTTTTTTTTTACGCCCACGCACCGCCGCTGCCCGCGCTGTGATGGAGCGCTCCGCCAAATCCGCGACACATTTGAGGCGTCGCCTCAGACGAGAGTGTAAACAGCCCGGCGACCGCGCGAGCCTTGGGCACGAGCTCGGCTGCCCGCGGGTAGCCGAGCTCGTGCCCAAGGCTGAAGGCTCGCGCGGGCAGCCGAGCTCGTGCCCAAGGCTCGCGCGGGCAGCCGAGCTCGTGCCCAAGGCTCGCGCGGGAGTCGGAAGTATCGTGCGGCTGCAGTGGCGGTTGCGGTCCTGTCGTGATGGAGTGCCGCTTTCCCGCTGAGCGTCGGGTGGAGTTTGTCTTCAGAGCCACTTCCTGACCTTCAGCCTCCCGTTGTAGCCGGTGGGATTTATTGGCACTGTTGACTTGGTTGTTAACTGCGGAGGGTTTTACAAGTCAAATGGACACTTCGCTAAGTGCTGTAACGTTATTTATATATTTAATGTGGTGTTCAACGCAAAGCCCAGTTCTGAAGACGATTACCTTCACAAGCACCGTCATCAATCAGAGCCCTCGCACAATGACCTGCAAACAGCCTAATTAAGTTAGCCTAATTAACTTAATTAAATGTCTCACTCTGGCTGCTTTACTATGGAGAGTAAATTGAAAGAGAAAATAGAGATCATTACTCATCAGATTGGATGGCATTTGTTCAGCAGGGGGGAAAAAACTTTCTCTTAATATATATTGCTTAAGAATCGGGAGACATTTTTTTCCTATCATAAACATCAAACATCATATGTCTCTACTGCTGTATTTGTTTAAATACAAATGCTTTGCCAATACAAAATATGCAGTTTTCTAATAAAATAAGCTCTTTAATAATAACAACACTAATGATGTTCACTTCATATACCATTTTCCACAAACAAAGCTACAGAGATGCTGTTCTGTGATCCTCCTTTACACTATCTGAGCTGCCACCTGGATAACTGCAGTCCAGTGTCCAAGCACACTTTGAAGGTCAATTGAATAGGGCATACCGTAGAGGCTGGGTGAGCCGAGGGCACTGGGACCCTGGGGTGAACTCGGGCAGATGCGCCGTTTGTGACTGCTGTGTTATCTAAAGGTGAGTGTGATTTAGAGACATAGTATAGGGACCTTTGCAGGTCTGCGTGTGTGTGTGTGTGTGTGTGTGTGTGGGGGGGGGGCCCTGGTGTTTCCTTCACGCCGGTGGGCCTGGTGTGGTGAGAGAGTGAAGACGGAGGGAAAATCAATGCAGCCGAGTCACCTCCATCACTTTAACTAGGTGAGCCAGACGCCTCGTCCCCTCTCAGGGGCCAATTTGTGGAGTAAACAGGATCAGGGGCGGCGACGGCGGCCGTCCCCGCCGCTGCCCCTTCCACCATTACTCAACCCTGAGTGGGTTTTAATAAGCCCGCTACAGGGGGCTCTTACAGGCCCTCGCGCCCACGAGCAGATCACTCATCCCCAGGGTTCAAAACCTTCAGCACGCACACCTGCTAGCTTCCCACTTCTGCCCCGATGCTCGCGGTCAGCTCTCTGCTGGAGCGTGACCCGGTGTCCTCCGCATTTCTGGGACGACCTGCTCGGGGAATGTTAACACACACACACACACACACACACACTGGGGGCTTCTCAGTGGAGTGAGGCCAGAATGACTTTGAGCAGGCTGGCTTTGACGCTTTTCAAAGTGTAATGCTTTTGCAATAACATGCTATTTATAGTCCGCGGTGATTCAGTTTTCTCTTCGGCTAGAGCAAATGCATCAAAAGACTCAAATCAAAGTCTGAATATAATAAACAAATATGCGTCTAAATAACCATGCCAAGGATTGTGGACTGTAACCTGATATGCAACACTTTTGACCTTGGGTTTCATCTGCAGTGGCAGGTGTGTTGGTGGCGAGGTTATTCCCTCACTCTACCTTACCAAACAGGGAGGAGTCGCGGCGTGGGGGCTCCGACACGGCCCTCCTACTGCGGGAATGACCGTGAGGCTGCAGGAGAGAACAGACCCCCTCCCGCATGCATTATTAATACAGGCTGAAGTGACCTTATCACACCCCTCGAAGGTGACACTGAGCAGACTATGGGTCCGTAGCACTGACGCACTACTGCTTACTGATTGAGCTGTCGGCGTGAAGAGCACTGCACTTCGTAAACATAAACACTGTGCAGATGCCGAGTGTAAAGGACTAAACGACTTAAAACTGATATTAACAAACAGGGGGAAGGTCTTGACAAGCATCCACTGTAGAAGGAATGGAGTTAATGCAGGGTGATATTTATTTTTGTGCTACGTATTAGATATAGAATGGTGCTGCTCTACTAATTGCATATCAGGTTGCTAATCGGATTCTAAAAACTTTAGCTAGACGTTTACTAACATTTATACTTGACACTTGTTCTTCACAGTCCCTGTTCTTAAAAAAAAAAAAAGCCTAATTTGTGTGCACACATTCTCTGGAAGAATTACATTCTCGGGAAGTATCTGCAGAAGATTGTGTCTCTTGGCTCCTATAAATCTTGCTAATACAGTCAGTGCATGACTTCCAGTCACCAAAGATTCACTTTCTTGGCAGCTGGCATCTCCAGTCCTGCTTCAGCCCAGTGTAGGGAGTGCACACCCCCCCACCCATACCCCCACCCCCCCCATACTCCCTCCCCCAACCATTCTGAGCTAAACAGCCTCTCCTCAGGCCCCCACACCTCAGCCACACAGCGAGGCAGCCGTGTGTGTGGAGGGTGTGGTGCCCCAGCCTACCCAGGGCCTGCCACGCTTCCCCGGGCTTCATTACGCGCCCCTGCCATCACTCACCATACAGCAGCCCCCCCGATGCGCCTCATCTGCCTCACCTGCCAATCCATCTTGTAGTTTGCCACTTTATTGGTGCGCTGTTTAATGTCCCGGCTTTTATGGCTGCTGTTGGTGAGCTTTTATTCAGCTCTCTTTCTTACCCAACAGTGAAAGTCCAGCAAACGAAGCAGCCAATTTGCCCAGAGTTTGGGCACTCACAGTTATTTGTATTTATTTGTGATTTAATATTATGCTCTAAATATCTGAAATTGGAAATGGAGAGAAAGTACTGCTTCTCACCGTATATTTTTCCACTAAACATCAGGCCTTATCAGATGCTGGCCCGAAAAGAGAGAAAGAAAGAAATCTCTGGCTTGTGCATTTTACCGCTGATTTAATTAGCTGTCTTCCCGTAAGTTCACCTCGGTATCTGTCACGCCTCACTAAAATGGAAACGCGTTCTTGGGGAAAAAGGCAGATTAATGAATGCCCTTTGTAATAAACGCAAATGGGAAGCGCAAATATGCCCAGTCATGAAATTTAATTGTGCTTTCTAGTGACGAGCTTTGGCTGGGACGACGGGAGAGAGAAAGCGCGAGGGAGAAGAGCAAAGAGAGGGAAGCAAAGAAAAACAAAGGGAGGGAAAAGAAGTGAGGAAAGGGTGAGGTGATGAGGCCAGAGGTGGTTCAGTGTAGCATGTAACACACCGCCTTAGCCGTCTAATGACGCGGGTGTTTATGGCTCAGCCGTGATATCCGCCACTCTGCCAAACGCCTTTAACTCACTTAGGCACGCCTAAGACTTTTACTAGCACGAACATTTAATCTCTCGGACGGTGTTTAGTTCTATAATTTATTTAGCCCATGTTTATTTAAACAAACGTCGTGCGAAACAGGTACTCCGCCATACTCCAAGCAAACGTGTTGGACGTTCCCTTGGTCCTGCGGAGAAGTCCGTCTCCTCATGACACTTCGGGTCTTTGGGATGGCAGATATGTGGATGTTTTTCCCCCGTCTGCGCTCGGCGGTTGGGAGAGTGGTAATGAGCATCCGTCCATCGCGCTGGCTCCCCCTCCACGCATGCCTCCACTTTCCCGCCTTTTCTGTGCCCTGTTCCCCTGCATGTTCCCGCCGCTGCTAACACGCTGTGTGTTTTCAGCCTATTTACGGGACATCAATCTGTCCTGCGCCGCGCGGCCCGGCTCACAGATGCACGGCGGCACCTATCAAACAGGAGGAGGCACTAAAGCCGCTTTTCACCACGCCACATAAAAGCCACTTCCTGTGCACTGCGGACGCGCTCGCCAGTAAATACAGTAGAAGCAGAAAACACGATAAGGAAATAAGTCATACTAATTAGGCGGTTAATTCTTTGAGGACTGCAGTGGCTTGATAAAGGATGCTAAAGCTCATTAAAGAAAAAGCGCTGTTGTCATTTTTGAATTCTTTTTTATTTATTTATTTATAGATTTTTTAAAACCCAGCTTTATTTTAATCCCACTTTATGAAGTTCACTCTGTGCGCGTGCGTGCATGCGTCTGTGGGCGTCTGTGAATGCGCGTGTGTGCTCGCGCGGGGTTCGATGGGGAAGAGGAGAGGTAGGAGGGGTCAGAGCAGCGCGAGACCGTCCCCGTCTCCAAGACATTAACGCTCCGCAAGCTTTTGTTGCCACCTAGGGTTCAATCTGCACTCTCGCCTTTTCCATCATCGCTAACAGCATTACTCTCTCTCTCTCTCTCTCTCTCTCTCTCTCTCTCTCTCTCTCTCTCTCTCTCTCTCTCTCTCTCTACCCATTTAAAATCTAAGATGCAATTAGAATAGAGAATGTGGCATTTCATTAGCATACATGTGGAGTTTGAGTTTGCCAGAGGGCTGGCTTCCTCACGGCGGTGACTGGCAGACTGGTCTCCCCTCTCCTCCCAGAGGAGAGTGATGGAGATATCCCACAAAGCCACTGCCTGTCAGCTCCGTCGGGCCTGTAGAGAGCCACCGTCCTCAAGATGGCTCTGCCTCGCAAAGAAAATGTCACCCTGTCAGCAAAAAAGAAAAAAAAAGGAGCCATGGATCCCTCTATATGAAAAGGATTTGAGATGGAAGGTGTGTAGAATGACATAAATAATACCTGCCAGTTTGGAATACTCCTCAAGTGTGAAGTAATCCATTCTTGTTTAGACCTACACATGTAAAATGAGAGATTTCTATAGTTTAAAAAACTAGTTTTAAAATTTACAGTTTATTTTGGGTGGGAGAGCTGCACCTGCATAGCCATGTCACCATGGCAAATGCGATTTTTAAACTAAAATTTCATGTTAGAAATATTTTTTCATAAAAAGGAAAAGCAAACACATTTTTTGAAAGAAAACAACACCAGAAAAATGAAACATTTAATAAAGGGTTTTTCATTTATATTTATATATTGAGGAGTGTGTCCAATTTAGATTTATTGGATTGCTTAGCAAGTACTGACTTCATGTGTGACACCTCAAATTGTTTGTTGGTGTTTAAATTTCAGAGCAGTCCACTGTATCTAACAGGCCTGGGCATTGTGTGTGTTGTGTGTTTTCACACTCTGGAGGTTTAAACAGTGGCCCGCCAGGCCGTCCCCGCTGCTGCCCTGTCCGACACTTCAGTTTCTCTACCTCACACGGGATTCTGACTACTTCACGAGTGTAGCCGACGGCAACTGGGTCCCAGCTGTAACTCATGAGCCGAAACGAGTTGTCTCCCGGCGCCCAGGGGAGAGGGGCGGGGGGGCGCAGGGCGGGACGCGCAAATCAGTCCCCGAGCGCCCGGTAGTAGCGGTGTCATCCCTGCCCCAGGGCCACACTCTAAATCACCAACAGTGGGGAGTGGGGAGGGGGGGTGGTTGGGTAAAGAGGTAAAAAGGGGCACTTTAACCTAACTAAAGCACTTAGCATGCGGTGGGCCCCACACTCCCAACTTGTTTCTCATTTAAGCACCGACTGGCCTGGCGATAACGAATGGAGCCACAGGTAATTGGAAAATTGGCAGGCTTGTCTGGGAGATTTGGTGGATGGCACGGGCAGATCCGACACTCGGGTTCATGAGGTGTCGGTGCTCTCTGAGATTTATGCCCCCCTGAGGCCTAGCAGCAACAAAGTACCCAGAGTTCAGGAAAAAGTACCACATTTTTCATAAGGGATCGGCTCTATATCAGAAGTTACCTCCAGACAGAGACTCCGGGCTGAGACACTGTCAGCCGAAACAAAACTTCCTCAGCAGATTAAACTGCTGCTGTTCACATTTACCTGGCTAAGAGGCCTCAATCCCAGAGGTCTGAAAACGCCTTTCACATATGTCATATGTCAAATGTTGTGAGTCTGCCTTACATTGGGGTTGCACAGTAGCTGAAGCATTTTACCAGCCCTTGATATTATTTTAGTGGTCACAGAAAATGCTACAGACTTTTTGAACTCCATAAGAATGAGTGAAACGTTCCATCACAGATACACAGTGTGGAGGGCAGTAACCGCAGAACAATAAGGGAGCCTGATGCTGTCTAAGTGGAGGTGTCATTTCTTGTGTGTGTGTGTGTGTGTGTGTGTGTGTGTGTGTGTGTGTGTGTGTGTGTGTGTGTGTAAATCCAGCCATGGCAGCGGAGTGACACGAGGGCAGTGTGTGGTTAGGCATAGGTGATCACCCACAGCTCTGTGTGGATGTGGGCATTAACCTCAGGAAGAGGCGATAATTGCATCTGTCAGACTCATTTAACTGCCGAGATGGCCGTCGTTTTCTATTTACGTCCCGCTCTAAATCTACGGGGGCTCTAAACGACGCCGGCACGATGCCCACTCGCTCCACCACCTTATGTGTTTGTGGATAGCTACAAGATAACTACACAGAAAAATGTCCCCTGACCGCTGTACTGTACAATACTCCATTAAAAATGTCCCCTGACCGCTGTACTGTACAATACTCCATTAAAAACGTCCCCTGACCGCTGTACTGTACAATACTCCATTAAAAATGTCCCCTGACCGCTGTACTGTGCAATACTCCATTAAAAACGTCCCCTGACCGCTGTACTGTGCAATACTCCATTAAAAACGTCCCCTGACCGCTGTACTGTACAATACTCCATTACAAATGTCCCCTGACCGCTGTACTGTACAATACTCCATTACAAATGTCCCCTGACCGCTGTACTGTACAATACTCCATTAAAAACGTCCCCTGACCGCTGTACTGTACAATACTCCATTAAAAATGTCCCCTGACCGCTGTACTGTACAATACTCCATTAAAAACGTCCCCTGACCGCTGTACTGTACAATACTCCATTAAAAATGTCCCCTGACCGCTGTACTGTACAATACTCCATTAAAAACGTCCCCTGACCGCTGTACTGTACAATACTCCATTAAAAACGTGCCTGAACGGCGAGAATGTTTTCTGACGACAGCGGGCAGTGATGCTTTAGTGGCCCATGGACATGTGCTCTGTTATGACTAATTCTACTTTGTTGGACTTCAACGAGACACTGTCTGCTTTTCAGGAGGAGGAAGACGTCCCGGAGGCCGAAGAAGAGTCCGTGAAAGAGGAAACGGCAGAGGAAACTGAAGTACCTCACTTCCTGCAGTAGTGTCACGTTCACACAGTCAGTGTCCTCTCCTTCAGTTCCCTTTGAATTCAGATTCTGCCAGTAGCATTTAACCAGCACTACCAGAATTTTTTTTTTACCTCTGTTGATTTATTGCTAGAGACATTAAACTGATTTGTTACTGAAATTCAATTGTTTAGTGGCTAGCCATGAATAAAAAGAAAGTTGTCAAGTTATATATGTTGCTCACAAAAAGCACGAAGCCATCTTTTGTCTCTAAGCATTTTTCCTGCTATATATATTTTTTCTGACTTGATAATATATGATTATCTACATGTAACTCTGAAGTACATTTAGACTGATGCTAAGAATGTGTATGTGAAACTGAAGGTGATTGCACTGACATCTTGTCAACACCATTTATATTACAGTTGCCATCTGTAAACCAATGAGATGAGTCACAAACTGACTTTCAGCAGTCTAAGGGACGCGATGGCTGGGAGTTGAACCCTACAGGGGCAAGACCGCGTGTCCGTCCTCAGTCTCCTGGAATCGTGGTGTTCTGGAGTCACACTGGACACCCGGCTGTCCTTGGATCTGCATTCCGAAGCAACCTCTACCTGATACTGTGCCGTGTTTGGGCGGGAAACCCAGTCCACACATTTTATTCAGCTTATTTTCATACACTAAATGGCCCTGCGTGCGAATGTGAACATCCTGTGTGATATATATATATATTTTTAGATATCTTTCACACATTTCTTTCTGTACAGAGAGAGATAAGAACTATTGTTATATATTGTTGATTCTCCCACATCTGTCCGCATTTTTTTTCCATACCCACCTGTGTGTGTCCATTACACAGAGCGAGACAACAGCCAATACAGTACGTTCTACATTATTATGATGTATTTACATTGGCTGAAATGCTTTTGCAGCACCACGTGAGAGTAAATAATTATTAATAGCCCTCAGAGATCAGAACAAACCCTATTTTTGCACTTTTTACAATACTCGGCATACAGAACTGTGCAAGGCCGCACCTGCTAGCACACGGTCTCGTATAGTGCAGCTAGTCAATGGTGGGCCAGGCGTTTAGATTCTTGCTTTCGTTTCAGAATTTTGTAACACTATGCCTGCTACAAGAGTTTTCACAAGAGTCTGTATTTAGGTACTTTGTAAATGTGTAATTCTTAATAAACATCACTTTACACCCTGGCTACTGATGTTTAACTCTACCCACCTAACCGACTGCAGTTCGACATGAAATTGCAGCACTGCAGTTTTTTAATGAGACTACTAAACTGACCCTAGGGCCCGTGGGTTCTGCTGCCCCTCCCTGCTCGGGGCGGTCCGGTCAGCGTCGGCCAGCTGGCATGCTCCTCCGACTGGCTTGTCCTCAGAAGCATGAATGTGTAATGTGTTACCGTAAGCCCGAAGTATATGTGATATGTGTCCCTGGAAGACTGAACATGTGTGATGTGTTGCGTCCTCGGAAGCCTGAACATGTGGCGTCCACTGCGTGGAGAGAGGGGAGAAAGAAAAAAATAAAAATACTGGTGGATCTCTATTGTGCTGGCAAACTACCCCCCCCCCCCCCCCCTCCCCTCCCTTCGGTCATGTCTGGGCTTTCTGACATTAATCCATTGAGGGGTGTAATTCCAATTTGTTTCAAAGCAACTATTAATTTACCCATTTCAAGGCCATGCAGGAGGGAACCCCTGTAAGGCCGCTGAAGCATGAAAGACATTCTCTGGAGGACTGTCTCTTTTTGCCAGAGTGGGCAGGAAGCCGTGCGGGCGATTGATGCGCTTTGATGAGGTGTCGTGGGCTCGTGCTGCTGGTGGAGACGGGCCCCCTGCAGCCCGGCTCCCAGCATGCCTTGTGAGGAGGATGTCATTAGGGCTGTGAAAACGGCGTCGGGCGTGCTAATGTCAGAGTGGCCCGCTCAGTCAGATGCTCCGAGCTCCCCCTGCCCCGGAACGGACGCCCTCGGCATACCAAGCGCACCATTAATGATAAGCAGCCACTCCGAGATCAGGCTTGTGGTCTACAAGTAGAGGTCTGAAGAACATGCACTCCCATTAAAAGTCTTTAAAAGACCAAAGTGGCCAAAGCTGGAACACTGAAAAGAAAATGACTGTAATGATCATGACATGTTCGCTTCCTCATTTCCTTCAAATGGCCAAGACTGTTAACCTTAAGATGTATTGTCTTTATATGGGGCAGCTTTTTCATTAGAATTTTTTTTTTTTTTTTAAACCGAACGTGCATTAAGGAGTGAATGCCGACTCTACTCAGGGCAGTGGGCCCAGGGAGCAGACCCAGGGGATTTGAGACAGTTTCTCCCCCTTCTGGATCACAGTTTCCATGATTCACTGTTGGCAGCCACAATTGTCATAATAACAAATAAAAATAACATTCAGTATGACACAATCAGTTAGAAACACCAAACGATGAATCCTTCCACTAAATGTGCTGGTTGTAGCTTGATTAAAACTGCACCAACTATGATGGACTAACATAAAGGAAAATGTTTGATAGACAAGTGATGGTATAAAATGCTCTTATAAGCTTGGGATCACAATTCTCTTATTCCACTAGAGTGTAGCAGTAACAATTTTATGAAATTCTTTAATGATAAGATTGATCAAATTAGGGAAAACATTACTGGTGCTATCTCAGAGCCTGTCAACATGCCAATGCACCTTGACAGCTGTCTGGTCAGCTCTGATGCCCTGTTAGAGTCCTTCTCCCCAATTGGTCGTGAGGAGCTTATTTCACTGGTGAAATCTGCTAAACCCTCCACATGCATACTAGATGCTGTACCAACCCATCTACTTAAAGAATTACTGCACAGCAATGTAGAACCGTTGCTTACTATAATAAATTATTCTCTGAGCCTGGGCTAGGTTCCCAGTTCATTTAAACTTGCAGTCATCAAGCCGCTAATTAAAAAACCTGGTCTTAACCCCCAAGAACTGTCCAACTATAGGCCAATTTCGAATCTGTCCTTCATATCCAAAATTTTAGAGAAAGTAGTTTCTTCACAACTCTCTTCCTTCTTACAGACAGAACATGTCTTAGAGTTATTTCAGTCTGGATTTAGAGCTCATCACAGCACTGAAACAGCACTAACTAAAGTACTGAATGATCTCTTAATATCCTCTGATAAAGGACACATTTCGTTTCTCATACTGCTAGACCTCAGTGCTGCTTTTGACACCATTGATCATAATATTCTACTTAATAGACTGGAGACAATCATTGGCATAAGAGGTCAAGCACTCTCCTGGTTCAGGTCCTACCTGACAGATCGTTACCAATTTGTGCTAGTAAATAACGAATGCTCTGAGCATTCTAAAGTAAAGTATGGTGTCCCACAAGGATCTGTACTGGGCCCCATATTATTCTCATTATATATGCTACCACTGGGCACTATCATTCGTAGGCATGGTATTAGCTTCCATTGCTACGCAGATGATACTCAGTTGTATATATCTTCTAATCCAGATGATACCACCACAACTCTCAAGATTGAGAACTGCGTCCAGGATATTAAAAACTGGATGGCGTCTAATTTTCTTAAACTAAATTCTGACAAGACTGAGATACTGATTCTTGGGCCTAAAGCTGTTAGAAGCAATTGGGCTGATATTCCCCTTACCCTAGATGGTTTTTCAGTAACACCAAAATCTACTGCAAAAAGTTTAGGTGTCACTATTGATTCTGATCTTTCATTTGACACACATGTATGCAATGTCACTAAGGCTGCCTTTTTCCATTTACGTAATATTGCCAAGCTGAGACACTTACTTTCATTAGCTGATGCAGAGAAGCTAGTTCATGCTTTTGTCTCGTCGAGATTGGACTACTGTAATAGTCTTCTAATTGGATGCTCTAAACAGTCCATAAAGAAGCTACAACTTGTACAAAATGCCGCAGCTAGAGTCCTAACCAAGGCTAGGAAATTCGATCATATTAGTCCCACTCTCGCCGCACTACACTGGCTGCCGATTAAATATCGCATTGAATTTAAAGTTCTCCTGTTAACCTATAAGGCGTTAAATGGTCTTGCCCCACAATATCTGAGTGAACTCATTGATTACTACAACCCATCTCGCCCTTTGCGCTCCCAAAATGCTGGATTTCTCGTAGTTCCAAAAATTAGTAAAACTACAGCCGGAGGCAGAGCTTTCTCTTTTAAAGCCCCTCAATTATGGAATAGCCTTCCAGCTCCAATCCGAGACTCTGACACAGTTCCAATCTTTAAATCTAGACTTAAGACTCACCTGTTTAGTCAAGCCTTCAGCTAAAATTCCCCTTGTAAGGTGTAGGGGCTTGGGGGCCCCCAGACGTTGAGATTTCTGGTGATTTGAGATGTTGATGCTGTCATCCAGCTGTGTCTTGGCATCACTCTATTTGTGACTATGACTTGACTGGAAAGCAATGTCTCAGTGAGCCCTCATGCCTGTGGTCACCTCTGAACCTCTCCCTTTAGTTATGCTGCTATAGATTAGTCTGCCGGAGCCACATGCTGATCATTGGCACGTGAGCTACGTACATTTAAATCAACGGTGGTTTAAATTCATGTCCACTCAGTCTGTATTATCTATCTTCTTGCATGGCTCTACCCAAGACGATTGGATACAGGCACCTGCAGGCACCTGGGGGATGGTCTGGCTGCCGGTGGATGTGCTGATACCGGGGTTCACCTGGGGAGTAACACTGCAGTCGGAGCCTACAATACCAGCATCACTGCTCCGACACGGAATGAAAGCCTGGCATTCATCAACAGACATTTACAGTGACAATATCAAAACCCAGAACTTTCAATTCTACCTTTTACCTAGTCTGATTGTGTGAATTATGTGTGACTTGTGTATTTGTGTGTTAACGGGCCGCCCAATGGAGGATGGGTTCCCTTTTGAGTCTTGGTTCTCCCGAGGTTTCTTCCTATTCCCCACCATCATAGGGAGTTTTTCCTCGCCACTGTCGCCTTTGGCTTGCTCATTAGGGTTCTGGACCCATAGTATTGTTAACCTTGTAAACCCTGTAAAGCTGCTTTGCGACAACTTGAGTTGTTAAAAGCGCTATACAAATAAACTTTGATTAATTGATTGATTGGGATCAAGAACTGATTCTGAATCATATATTGTGGCTACAGTTCAAAGGTTCAAGGAGTTGCTACATTGATAGCTTTGTATGGGATAATGGAGGGATGTAAGAATCGCTGGCTATATGAGTGCCATCAGTATGAAGTGCTATTATGCGCTTTGGGTCAGCAGTTAAATCTTTCTGCCAGATTTGCTGCTCAAATAAGTATAAATATGAGATGAGTGGATGCTGACAGTGAAATACAGGCCTCTTGTCCCTTCTCTGTATTCACAGTAATTTTCACTATGCTTAAATATATTTTCACTATTCATCAGCATTGGCCACTGTATCTTGAGAACATAGCATTTAAAAGCGGTTCCATATCTTTTCTGCAATTTATTTTCTTGCGGGTTTGCGTTTGTCCAGCTCTGAGTCGATCTGAGAGATTGGTCAGAGAGCGTTTCTTCTTATGAGCTTTGAAGGCATTACTTCCACCGCTCCATTTGAAATAAACAAGATACAGACATTTCAGATGTCAGTTTAAATATTTCTCCTGACTTTCTTGTTTGTCGTCAAACCAGAAAGTACTTGAAGGCCAAGGAAAGCAGATTAATTTCCATTACCTTTCATTCTTAGTCATGTTTTGCATACGATGGCCTTATCCAGATCAGTTTAGATTGATCTTTGTGCTGACAGATTCTGTCTGCCCTAAACCTTCCTGTTAGTGTCTATCAGTGACTAATTTCCCACCATGTTCCCTGACGATTAAAACAGTAAGGATTCACTTTAGCAGACAGAGCGACATTTTGATTAGAGCTTTGAATGGTGTCCCTGGCTCGCTCTCTCTCTTTCTCTCTCTCTCTCTCTCTCTCTCTCAATATCAGTCTTTCTTTTTCATTCTCTCTCTCTGTTTTAATTGCTGTGAATAATGCTTAAAATAACATTTCCGAAGTACCTGAGAGCTGCTTACATGACCTTTTCCAGGCTTTGCTGTGTTGTGACAGTCATTTTGAAGTCCTTAATGCACTCATAGTGTGCTTTGCTCAAAAGTAGTGTTGGCAGGGTGCTAATCTCTACCACTCAACACCTCTCCACACACACTCATTAAGAGCAGAGGTCCTAGAAGGGACTCTGACACCTTGGAGCTGAACGTGTTAATAACTTGCATTTATGAATCTAAAAGATTATCACATTTAAAGGTTTTAGGGATTTAATTTAAAATGTTTTACATTTGATTCTACATTTGCAAGACTGAGCTTATTGAACAAAAAACTTCACAATTAAAGTAAAATCAAACTTGAGGGAATTGTTAATGTTCTAATTATTATGGTTTTATGAATGTTTAACCACAATTATTAAAATATTAACATTAAGTTAACACAATACTATTAATAGTATTAATAATACAATTCTCTCTCTTTTTTCTCATGAAACTGTATTTTTTGTACTCAGTCAAGAACTCTTTTCCTGTAATGCTTTTAACATTAAAAGGTTGCTTTTCACTGTCTCTGGTACCTGTAAAATTTACACCCACATAAAAAGGTAAATACCTTGCAAGGCCTTACTGATATAAGCTACTGATTGTCTGCCTATTAGGATTTTATGGTGGGTGTAATTCAGATGGAGTTGCCATGGCTTTCCAGCACTTGGTCTGGCTTCCTAGACTCCGCTGGGCATTCCCCAGAGACTACTGACACTACTGACACTGAACACATTACTCTGCAAGTCAGCCTATGAAACTGAAGAAAAAAATGACATTTTCATTTTAAACAAAATAACAGTGTAATACCGTAAATTAACATTGAATTCTAAAGCCATTTCCTGTTTTTCCATAACTTCTTTAAATCCACCTTATATGATATCTATGTATTATTAAAATGTTCACAAAAATCTCAGCTCTCATCCTGCCATTTGACCCAGAGACTAAGTAAATGGATAATATGGCCATATTAATGAATATTAATGGTTCTGAAGCATGAAGACTTTTTTTGTCCTTTTGTGAACTCCTATAACTTCAAGAACAGTTCCAGTTCTGACCTTTCATAGGAGTGTAAGTACCCTTAACGATCTGAGCAATCAATTTCAATAAGTCAAGATATATTTATCTGAATGTTTTAGATCAGTATAATAACAGGGTGTAACAATGTAATAACATTTGTTATAACAAAGTAATATAATTTAAATAGTAACATATCAATGTGTCTATGTAAATGCAATATGTAATTACAAGCTATTACAGTATAATAAAATATTAATTGTATTTTTACTGCACCTTATTATTACATATTGTTATTATAGTTCTCATTATCTAAAACATTTAATATAGCGACTTATATTACTTGAATCTTTACAAACATTTCTAATTGAAATCTCAATTGATGATTCCTCAAATATTTAAGGGTTCCCACAGTCCTGTAAAGGTCAGAGGTTGAGGTGTTTCTGAAGAAGAAAATGTTATAAGAATCTACACAGACTCTCCAAAAGGCCTAACCAAACAACCCCTAATTAATGGTCTTTTAAAAAATCTAATACCAACATATCAAATGACTGCAAAACTGAATCCTGTCAAGAATTTGACCAGTATGTCTACATGTACTTCAGTAACACACTACATGTACTTCGGTAACACACTACATGTATTGAATAAACATAACAAGTACCAAGTCAACTCATTTTTAGTTTTGATCATAACACATTTTGTATCTCTATGGGTCCAGATCGCTAATGAGCAAGCCAGTGGCGACAGTGGCAAGGAAAAACTCCCTATGACTACAGATAGGCTTCATGAGCAAAGATACACTATATGAACAAATGTATTGGGGCACACCTCTTAATCATGGATTTCAGGTGTTTAATCCAATCAACCTTTTAGGTTCCTGGTGTTTCATGAGTGAATTATTGTGTATCGGATTTCAAGAAGCCAATTAATGAAATGTCTTCTCTCCTAAATATTCCTCGATCAACACTGAGGGATATTAATGAAAAGTGAAAGCATTTAGGAACCGCAGTAACTCAGCCGCAAAGTGTCAGACCACGTGAAGGTGCACGAGGTCTCTGAGTGCACACAGCGCAAACTCGCCGACGCTGACTCCATAATCTCCGAGCTCCAAACCTCCCCTGCCATTAACGTCAGCACAGGAAACAGGGCGCCATGAGCTTCGTGACCTCCATGGCCGAGCATCGGCACGCCAGCCCTACATCACCAAGCCCAATGCCAAGCGTCTGATGGAGGGGTGTGACGCACACCACCACGAAGATCTGGAGGGATGGAAACGTCTTCTGTGGAGTGAGGAATCACGCTTCTCCATCTGGCAGCATGATGGATGAGTTTGGGTTTGGTGAATGCCAGGAAAGCATTACCTGGCTGACCGCACTGTGCCAATTGTAAAGGTCGGTGGAGGAGGGATAATACTTAGGCTTGTTTTTTTAGGGCTTGACCTCAGCACCATAGTTCAAGTGAAGGGAAATCTCAATACTTCAGAATATTGTGGATAATTGTATGCTCGGCACTTTGTGTTTTTGGAAGACGTCTTGCTGTTCTAGCATGTTCCCCGGTGCACAAAGCAAGGTCCATAAAGGCATGGTTTGGCGAGTTTGGTGTGGAAGAGCCAGACTGGCCGGCACAGAGCCCTGACCTCAACTCCAGCAACCACCTTTGGGATTAAACTTGAACTGAGATTGTGAGTCAGGCCCCTCCGTCCAACAACAGTGTCTGAACTCACAGATGCACTCCTGGATGAATGGGCAAAAAAATCCCGCAGACACACTCCAAATTCTTGTAGAAAGATTTTCCAGAAGCTGTTACCGCAGCAGTGGGGGACCAACTCCATATTATTGCCTGTGGATTTAGAATGGAATGTCATAAAAGGTCCTGCAGGTGTAATGTGTATGTGTCCAAAAACATTTGTCCATGTAGTGCACCTGTGGCTGGGTCTAAATGGGATGAGTCTTATGTGCACCAGGTCAATAATAACTACTGCTAAAGCCAAAGTCGAAGAAGTGCTACGTTCCTGATGGGCCAAACTTAATCACCTAAGCTGAACGGCAGTGTGCAAGCACTTCACTGAATAGATAACTGAAGGCAAAACGCTGTGAAATTATGTAGGGACTAGAAACGGCTGTATTTTCCCGCAGAAGAGCTGTGAGGACAGACCCAGCATCTGGTCATGTCTGCGGGCTGCAGGCTTCAGGCAGACATAGACTGCAATTGTGCTTAGATTACGTTCATTTTACTTCATATTGTTATGCTCAATCCCCCTCCGCCTTTCACCAACTATTGATGTAATACTTTGAAATGACTTTATTTAACTTAAAAATTCAATGTGTTCAAGAGTCCGAAATCTAACACAGCAAGCATGGAGTTTACCTGTCACATGCTGGATTATGGTGGGAGAAAATCCCCTAGGGCTACACATCGCCCAATCACCACGCTCGTGCACTGTGAGCTGACGCTGTATTTCAAGGCTTGTTAGAACATCTGAAACGGCAAATGGCTCCAGTTGTTTTACTGCCATGCGCAAATCTCAGTTTTACTTCTTTCAAGTTAAATTTCCATCCAAATCTTCACTTGGTCCATTTTCTATTTGAACTGCGAATGCCAGCGGCTGGGAAATGCCATCCTGTGCGTGGACAGATTGGCGAGCACATCAGCGAGCTGCATCGACTTGCTCTGTGCAGCTGCCGTAGTTTAAGCCAAGAGGCATCCACTCTGTGCAGAGATGCCGCCATGCTGTGATCACAATGAGCTGCAAATGTCACAGTTTAATGCATTCTGCATCTGTGCCACGTAGCAGCCCCCTCCAGAACACGCAGACCTCCGTCTCAGCGCCCTGTGCCCCCTCTCCCCCTCCAGAACACGCAGACCTCCGTCTCAGCGCCCTGTGCCCCCTCTCCCCCTCCAGAACACGCAGACCTCCGTCTCAGCGCCCTGTGCCCCCTCTCCCCCTCCAGAACACGCAGACCTCCGTCTCAGCGCCCTGTGCCCCCTCTCCCCCTCCAGAACACGCAGACCTCCGTCTCAGCGCCCTGTGCCCCCTCTCCCCCTCCAGAACACGCAGACCTCCGTCTCAGCGCCCTGTGCCCCCTCTCCCCCTCCAGAACATGCAGACCTCCGTCTCAGCGCCCTGTGCCCCCTCTCCCCCTCCAGAACACGCAGACCTCCGTCTCAGCACCCTGTGCCCCCTCTCCCCCTCTTGCCATCGTCCTCCTCCTGTCGTCTTCCTCCTCTGCGCTCACATCGTATGCACTTCTGCACGGACTCTCTTGTGTCTGTGAGATTACAGAATATCTTTAATCTAAGGTCGGCATCGTGCAAAGGCTTGGAGAGAGAGGTGTGAAGAGATGCTTGTTGCAGTTAACAATTAAGAATTAGTTGTTATTAGACATTTATTAGAAATTAGTTAGTGAATGGGTCTTAGGTTGCACAAATGTACACACAGGCCTAGACTATATGCTAAAAGTTCACTTGCCAGTACCTTTCAGTGTTTAACTGACAGTGCTACAATGCAGAATTTCCTTACATTTCAGATTTAATTTAAGCAAATTAAATTGTTCAGAGATGTGCATCTGTAAAATGTGTCTGTAACGTTTGTGTGCCTCCCAAGCTTTTTCAAACTAACATTTGCTGAGACGTTCCATTATTACGTAGCCACAATGTTCCAGTGCTCCCCATGACCTGTCAAAGATAAGGAATCTGTGTCTTGTAAATTGCCCCCCCCCCCTCCAACCACCATCTGCCACGTAGTGTGTGCTGTGGAGCCAGAGACTGACTTGTGTGGAGACGCATGCCAACGTTGCCTCAAATCTCTGTGATGACATCATCTGTGGTTTTAACCAAAAACAAAGAGGCCAAAAACCCCAAAGTACATAAGGCATACAGACCTATTCACTTTGAGCAACATCTAGCCAGTCAAGCCAATCGAATTGCAAGCGCTCTTCTTAAAGCACTCGTGTTCTCATGTTGACAGCTTAGCTCCAGAATCAACCATGCCTCAAATAATTCTGAAATGTTAGTAAAATAAAATCTAGTCCTAATAGTGTGAGAATTGTTCCAGAGAGCAGCTTCACAATGATAGGTTTTTTGAAGAAGACAGTTCTTTGATCCTTTTACACATGTTGAGAATCATATTCTCAAACTGTTATACATTCTTCCACTATACTGAGTTGATGATTGCAAAACACATTAAATTTTAAACCTCTGTTAGGCTTGGTTATGTCAACCAAATCCCCAACCATTGTGAATTAAATCAAATGCCACCAACTGAATGTCTGCAAACAATAAACAATTTCTTGGCCTTGATGCGATTGTCCAAGTTGGAGTGCTGGCGTTACATGAAAGAGAAGCATGAAAATCTCTAAGATGTTTATTTCCACAGCTGTATGATTCCAATTTAAAAACATCTGAAGGTCTTTTAAGATTCCACTCTTGCGCTCAAGTGTATACATTTACTCAGTTGAATGCATTTGAACTTTGGAATTAAGCTAACTTGGTTTTTATTTACTTTTTTATTTTAAAATTTTAGTAAAAAGTGTTCTAGTGTTCTTTTTTAGCCAAATCACAAATTGTCTTTCTCCTATAGATAAAAAAAAGATGTTCCATTCTTATCAGTTATTCAGTAATGTGATGATTCTGTGTTTTCTAAGACATGCATCCAGGTAGACCATTATCAGAAACGGCAGCTTGAATTCAATTTAGATTATATTAGATTGCTGGCTTCACATTATATCATATTTGTCACACTGAAATGAGTGCAGTACATCTTTTTAACATAAGGCCTGTTAGCAATGGATTGAGTGGTATAAAGAGTGGTTGGTTCGAAGCCATAAAGTATCGCAAGAACCTGACAGTGCTGAATTTCTACCATCTGTTTCACAGCATTGCATATTTATACCCCAGATATTCCCCTCGTCATAAGTGCAGCTATTAGCAAAATATTTGACTCCTAACGACACAGCTGGTGATATTTTGCCCAAACAGATCATTTTGAGTCCCTCCCACTTAGTCTCCAAGTGACAACAGCTGAACTTTGGCACTGGTTCACCGTGAGGCTGGAGGGCATGAAGGTAGGTCACTCATGCAGTGAACTGAGATGAGATGATCAAAAATCACCTTCGAGATTTTAGGAACAAAGAAAACCATGTAAGATGTACTTAAATTCTACCTTTGCGATACTCCATATATGAAGGTCAAGGTTGAATGAGCAGTCTGGTTCAGCAGTATAAATATAATGTGCCTCCTTTTTAGATGTTTGTCTGAGAGAAAATAGTGAGCTGTCAGTAAAGCTGTCCCTCTGAACCTAAAGCAAAACGCCTGATCTTTTAATATAAATCCGTGTACTTAACCTGGACTGAACTCTAATCTATAGATTCAATAAATCATGATGCGAGTTCTGCGTCGGTGTCAGGATTTCAATGACTTTTCAGTGTGAATTCAGGTTTTGTAGACTTCAACAACGAACAGGTAAATCCCAACTCATTACTACTGCTGCAGTAAAAGAAAAAGTCTCCCCTTGTCCAGATTTCACGTGTCACTGTGTGCCCGGTGATGCAGGCGCCTGGAAATCAGGCCACCATAACCGTGGCCACCTCGGCCGGACCGCAACACTAATATTGTTATCCTAAATGAACCAGGTGTTTGCGCACGCAGCTGATATGGGGACTCGGAGGGGGCGGAGAGAGAGACCCCAGCAAAGCCGCCATACGTTTTCTCTCTCGTTTTCCCCCTCTCAGGTGGCTCCGCAGGCAAGCCGGCTGTAATTGGCTCTCGGCGCTCATTCACAGCTCTGTCATGGTGATGTGCCAGTTTGCTGATGTGGGGAGACAGAGGTGCTGCTTCTGTGTCTCTTTGTGTTTGACTTTATGGGATCGGCTAAAGTGTTACCAGAGGACAGAGCTGCAGTGAGGAGGATTCAAAACCTGGCGCTCACTTTACCACGTCCACGCTCACGTGGGGATTTGGTGCGGGGGGGGGGGGGGGGGGGGGGGGATCCTGTTTGCGTCCCGTTTTTCTGGATCAGCTTTATGCAGATCAAATATAACTTGTTATATTGCTGATCATAAAGCAGGCAGAAGGTCAGCTGCAAAGACATGGAAGTGTGCATATAAAAAGACTAACACGATATGTAAAATCATGTTTAATGATGTGCATCAACAGGTCCAGTAAAATTGAGCAGGGAAATAAAAAATAGACTTAAAAGCTTCTTTCACAGCTCCGTGGCATATATACCAGGTCTGGCCCCGACACCTTGAGCTCATTCACAGCCCACCAAACAATGGAACTACTTTTTTTTTTTTTTAAGTGGGACAGCACAGTCTTCTTTAAAGAGATCTGCTGAAGTTCTAATAATTTTTTGCATATGGCAGCCATATCTCCACCATGCCACATATTTAAAGGTCATCTGTGGTTTTACAAGAGATGGTAATGGCACCACGGCGTTCGGTTGAATTGCCCGATCTGTCACGGGGAGCTTTTGTTTATGGGCGCTCTGCGACCCCCTCCCGAACCGTCCGTGCGCAGACCTCATTCCCGTGGCCGTAAAACCCACAATTGCTCCGTTTCATCACAGAATTAGTAGGAATGTGACAGCTGCCGCAGACCCACCCACACTGGTGGAGGTCCAGCCACTGAGAGCCGGCAAAATCCACAGACGTGAACCGTGTGTGTGTGTGTGTGTGTGTGTCCTTGCTGTGCAGGACAGGACCGCTGCTGTACCGGGACCGTGGGGTGCAGGGAGAGTTGAAGAGAGACGAGCAACACGAGTCATTTGCACCACGGGGCTTCCACCAAACTGCTCCCGTAATTGCAGTTAGAGTTCAGTCGTCTCACGCTTGCGGGGTGTCTTGCTGATATCGGGACTCCTGTCCGCCTAATTGAAGCACAGGTCTATCTGTCCTTGTGTGGGCAGCAGGCCAACCCCAAGCTCCTAAAACACACACTCGTGGCACTTTGAGCATATTGCTGACTCTCTTCCCATCTACATTCATTTTTCATAAACCCCTTTTTAACCATCAGTTATAGATGTGATTTAAACAGAGTGGGAACTGGTTAAAGTGGTTCCAAATAAAATCATGTCCACCAATTAAACAGCAAAGCATTTGCTTGATTAATGGATACAAACTTTCTGTTTTTCTTTTTATATAGATAAACGCTGCATAATTATTCTGTTTTATGTGCTGAAAGTAATTGAGTTTGTTATTAATTGCATAATAGGTTCAAAGAGATGACCTATACAATTCATATTGTGGTCTTTTCAGTATATACAAGGACGGAATATAAAGTCATAGTTTGAGGAAGAGCCTGTGTTTAACTATCACGGGCTGCTTCACACAGATAGGGCTGAGTAGCTGACTGAGGTCATTTCTCTCTCTCTGTCTCTCTCTCTCTCCACCTCTCTGAACATCTATCTCTCACCTGAGCGAGTCTGCCCTTGGTGAGAGCACTCAAGGTGTGATGTAATTTCCCTGCGTTTTCTCATCTTTATCTTTAGCGGATTCTCTCTGACTCGGAGAGAGAGAGAGCATGTCGGACATATATCCAGCAATGTAATCTTCACTTGGGCCAGTACATTTAAATGAGTTCCTGTTTCAGGTTCAGAACCGCTTTCTCTCTTTCACACACACAGAAAGGTCAGGTAGAGTACAGCTCCTTAAGCAGACCTGGACACTGTATTAATTGGTATTAATAGTTAAATGAGACCCATATTTATTGTGTACATACACACACACACACACACACAAACATAGGTAGGCTACTACATACAAATAGGTTTGTTGTACATATAATATGAAATAAATTAAGTTCAAAGCACTGCAATATTAACCCAGATAAACATGAAACATATGTAGCCTATATGAAACATAAAACTATTTAAACAGGTAGAAACTAAATCGAACACTAAAATGTTTATGATGATCCCAAGAAGGGTATCAGACTGTAGGAAACGTGAGGAAATTGTGATGGTATTGTTAGATTTGGACTTTTAAATATTTAGATTTTGGTTTAGGCTATTCAAAACACAATCTTAAAGTGTTTAAGACCGGAATATCTTACATAACCTGGTAGAAATGTCGGGGGGGGGGGGGGGGGGGGGGGGATGAGGATGAGGAGGAGGAGGAGGAGGGGGGGGGGGGTTGCACAGCTCTGAGCTGTAGGGTGTCCTGGACCACAGACAGTTGGCAACTCACCGTTAGAGCTGCTGGTGGTTGACAGACAGGCAAAGCCCATCACACTCGCATCTGAACCGTCCACGATAAGGCTTCATTACCATAAGTTTATTTCCCCCTATTGAGGAGGCTGACTGAAACAAAGGCCAGCTGATTATTATTTTTTCTCGCTTGATCACTGTGCCATTCGAGGCATTCACTTGAAAAGAGGCTGCAACAATGCACCGGTCCCGCAGGAACGGGGAGGACGATCAGCGTTCGCGAGCGCAGCTCGAGACACCGACCGCAGAGCCGCGTGCCCACGTGACAACACGCACGCGGGCACGCGCGAGAGGCACGTGGACGCGTTCGCTCTGGATCTCCCACTGAACCGGCCAGCCGAGCAGCTCTGGGTTAAATAACATCACCTTCACCAGTTATCGAACAATAACTGGTTTTGTAAATGTTGCACATAATATCTCAACTGCAAATATTCTGATGAGGACCCGGAGATGTTGTGTAGGGTTATTTTACGTGACTGGATTTATTTAAAAAAGAAAAGTGACTAGACACCCTTGGAAATTAAATGCTGGTGTTATTCAACTATATGGGAAGGAATGTGAAGGAGAAAAAAAGATCAACGAGATTGCTGCTTAATAGTTCATACAGCATGCAGGAAGCTTTTTCCCCTAAGAGGATTAATTTGCTAGGAAATTGGCACTGAAAAGAACAATACGAGTAGAAGTAAGAGGGACAGGACACAGGATTACATGCAGCTTTCTGCTTCCTGGTGTGATTTTTAAAAGACAGGTTTACCTTTTTTGTCTGCACTTCAATGCCAAGTGGGGAGGTTGAGATTAAAGTGATGTATTTTTCATTCAAAGCCGATTAGCCTGAAACAGAGCCAGCTATGTTATTTCCCTTTCAAAAACAGTGAGGGGCAAAATGTGAAATAGGCTTTAGTGCCATTAGAATTCCTCAGCGTTTAATGTTCCAAATAATATTTTCATATATTATTACAGTAATTTTCCACTGTTTATTATTATGATGGGTGGGGATTAGTTCCTATAAATATGAATAAATAATTACCCGCTTGTACTCTGTGTCCTAATTTGAAGTAGCTACTTATTAATATAGATATTGGATTTGCGGCTTTTTGTTACAAGCTAGGAGTGTGGTTCGTTTATTACAAAGCAAAATGTTCTGATAAAATTATATATGGAAAAAAACGATACAGTATGCTTACTTCTTATTTCATCCCACTTTGTTGTTCTTAGAGATAGACTGCCATCTGGTGGACAAATGTTATGATTAAAAAAAAGAAAAAAAATGTTTAAGACAAAGGAGAAAACAACATTTGGTGAATTTAAGATGGTACAAAAGACCATCGTTTTAAACGGACTAAAACAGTTACATTACACTCTAAAGGACAACGTATTATCAGCTTATTGTTTTAGTAAATAGAGCCAATGGATAAGTCTAAGTTTGGATCTTATAAATTCCACTGAACGCTTGTTACTAAAACATAATATATAAAAAATCGCCTATTAAAACCAATCTGAATTCAACGAAGACGAGAAAAATCTTACTTTGGGCCTTTTTTATTGCACATTTGTCAGGCCGTCTTTACCATAGTGGTCTTTCCTGTAGATTATCGAGTTGTATGGCGACCTCTAGTGGACAACAGTGACAATGCTTATGTTTGAAAACGACAGACCATCCCAAAGATGTGACTCTCTTCCAAGTTTAAATGCAGGTGTACTGTCCAGGTGCACTGACGTTCTTAAAAATGCTTTTTTGTACAAGATAGAATTTTATATATAGCAACAAAAATGCTGCATCAGCTACTTACGATTCTTTCCAATGTCCTTTATTTAGTTCTGTATTATAACTGCATGACTCAACAAATAGATCAGCAGTAGGATTGCAGGCACTGACGTAACATGATAAACAAAATCCAAGCATTGCAGATAAAAGATATTTTATTACTCAGTTTGAGTTTTTGTAATATACATATTTTCAATATCCTAAAACATATCAAAAGGAAGCGGATATGATCAAGCAATAGCTACAGATCAAGCATTAGCTTGTAATTAATCCACGTCTGTATTCATAACTGTGAACCATGTAATGACGTTAATAACAACCACTACCTTGTGTCACTACCTTGAGATTTTAAACGCTTCCTTTTAGATTTGCTGATACTGGCAAGTCAGAGAAAAAAGGAATGTTCCCCACCATCTCCCTAATGGATGTCACATGGGCGGAGCCGGCTTTAGCACCAGGGTTACCGAAGAGAACAAGACCACACCTTAGTCCAGCTCTTCATCGCCACCATGAGGCCCACGGGCATGTGGTCAAACACACAGGGTCCTGCACTTACAGATACATGTAGGTTCTTTGAAGAATTTTAATATTTTTTACAGGAGTGAATAATCAGTGTGCCAGCGTGCACCAAACCCTTATTTTCTGAGTCTTTAGTGATCATTAAAGAGAAAAACCGCAGGCAGCCGGGCTCTGTGCTGTGCGCATGAGCGTTAATGACATCCAGCCTACCACGTTTGCAGAGTACATCAATAATGTAGTACAGAGTACGGCTGACGCGTCACGGCCTTTCCTTAGACTCACGGTTCATCGATGGTGGTTAGTCCGTGATATCTGAGATGTTGTTAAACCGGCTGGCTTTCTTAACTTATACCTTGTGTTGAAGTATTGCTTAATGTATTTCTAAAAAGAATCCTTAATGAAGCTAAGTGAATTATTACTGCAATACAAGGTAAAGTGACTTTAAACTATTAGAGATGTGTATAGGAGCCAGGAACCCTTATCTCCCCTAAGCTGATCAACCTTAGTACTCGTTTATCCTATTAGAGACAAACACTTGACATTCAGAGGCAGACTGGCCGCAGGCCCAGCTATTGGGAAAGAGGATGAATAGTGCAAAAACACTTTGCTCGTGGAAGGACTTAACCTTCTGAAGCACTTCACCACCAAACTGCACTCGCATTAGTTCACAGCTCTGATTATACAGTCACACACAAGCATGCTTCTTCATTCATCTGCTCTAAAAGTGATTTTGAGGAAGAAAATATTCAAGAGAAAGATTATGTACAACGTCAAATCAACTTGGAATGTGTGTACTTGAAAGTTTACTCGTGTTTTATGGTAAAACTGAACAAACCAAAAGTTGGAAATTGCAGCATTTTTAACAATAGTTAACACAAATATACAGCAGAACACATTCAGCAACTGCATATTTCACATTCATGTCCTGACATTCGGCCACTAGGGGGCAGTGGTACGTATTCACAAATCAAAGCGCGAGAGAGGCAGAGAGAGAGAGAGAGAAAGAGAGAGAGAGAGAGTGTCAAGGACTTGTGACTGAGCGTCTGCTTTAAAGTATAAACTAATCAAATATTGCAAAATCCATTCAGCGTTCCGCAGCCTCACAGCGGTCGGTTTTGTTTACGACGCTTGTTAAGCGCGTATGTCCCGCATAACGCCCGTTAGCTCGGACCTACAGTCGCAAAGCATACATCCCCATAGCAGCACGACACCACAAGCACACAAACAACCTCAGAGGAGTCTGGAAATGCAATTCTGCTCGCGTCACCGGGCATACGGGGGAGCCTCGTGCAGCCCGTCTGCAGCAGCCCCGGCCCGGCCGCACGGCCTCCGTGACCCGACCAGCCTAAATCAAAACTGCAGAAGGCTACTGTCTGAAGCATGGGAGGCATTCGATTGGTCTCCGCAGACTGAAACAGAGAGGTACAGTTGATCTATTAAAAACCCTGCAGTGAGTCACTTAAGTCTGACCCTCCGCCGTTAAAGCACCACTGGGCCCCCTGCAGTGAAGGAAAAGACAGTGCTCAGTTTATACAATCAAAAGTGGCATTTGAGGTGAGACTCGATCGGATACAATCAGGTAAGAATATCACAGGACTAAATTATCAGCTTGCTGAGCATGTAATATCTTTTTTTTCTGCAAACACTTGAATCCAGGATAGTTTAGCTAATCCTTCATCTGAAGATCTTTGGCTAAGATGTGAGCGCGTCTCAATCGGGACGCACGGAACGGCCTGACGTGACACCGCCACCTTTGCCTGGCCTGCCTGTGAAACTCCTGAGCTTAGAGCGTGTGAGGAAAGACGAGCAGAGTGCAGACACACGTCAGCTGGGCCGCCCTGGGGGAGGAAGGGGCCCGTGTGATCCAGAACCTGCCCTGCAGGCATGTCGAGGGCTGGGGGCAGGGTTGCCATCGACCCAAGCGTGGCTCCAGACATGGACGACGGCAACACGCCGCGCAAGGTAGAGAAGCATCACGATGCCGATCAGGTGTCTCTCAACACGGTCCTCGTCACCAACACATCTAGGTTAACAATCAGTGCATGCAGGTTTATAGGCGTTTATAAGTGTGTACCATTAAGTGATTTGTTACACGAAGATAGTGGCTCGAAGCAAAGAAAGAACATGTCACCAGCTTGGAAGGTGTTCCCAGTTCAGAAAACATACACTACCCAATTTACCGAGGTACGTTTCCCCTCACAGACATGCAACCAAACTGTATTGCACGTAACGGAAAGTGAGTGCAGTGACAGCAGAGGCCAGAGGAGGGCGCTGAGGAGTACGGAGAGACCCAGAGCCGCCGGTCGTCATAACGTGAAGTGACGGCACCCCAGCCGCGTCATCTCTGGGCCACCGGGCAGAAAAATGGCTCTGAGGACAGGGGAGGTAGAATCTCTTCCTCTTAAGATCCCTAAATAAATACATTCGGTCTTCGTGGGTGCCGCAGCTCTGTGGATATCTGAAGGAGACGCGTGTCCAGACCCTTCTCGTACGTGGTTTATTGCAGTGTCTCCGAGCCCGCCCACTGTAACGCCACGCCCTGCTGACCGCCTCACTTCCACACCTGTGAGCCGAGCATGTGATTGGCGCTGGGATCCGCGGTGCCGCCCATGGGCTGCCCGTATCCCATCATGCTGTTGCCTCCGTAAAAGTTCACACCCGTCATGTGGTGCGTCATCTGAGAGGGGACACAGGAAGGCACAACTTTCGCTATGGTAAGTGATTTCCATCCAAAGACGGTTTAACCGCTACTTTTAAGGCAGTGGGGCCCCATCAATGACTGCATTTGAGCACGAGGTGTGCTCCGTTAGCGTGGAGTGCTAGTTTGCAGGGCCGTTCTCACCTGTGTGATGTTCCACTGCACCTGTTGGGCCTGCTGAACTCCGTAGGGCTGCTGAGGTAGGGCGCCCACACCCCCCATCACGCCCCCCTGCAATCCCATCATGCCCCCGGGCACCCCTGCCATGTACGGAGCAGGGGCCACTGCCGGCTGTCCCATCACGCCTGCCTGTCCCATCACGGTCACCTGCGGGGCCATCATGGTTCCCATCATCCCCTGCTGGGCGGCCAGAGGCGGGTAGTGGCCGTACGCGGGTGCAGGGGCGTAGCCCATTGGAGCTGCTCCCATGTACATTCCAGCTGCGCACACACACACACACACACACACACACACACACACACACACACACACACACACACACACACACACACACACACACACACACGAGTCAAAAGGTACACAAGTAAGCACCTTGTATAGCTGATGAATATCCCCTGTCCACAGAACCTCTGTCCTTTTGTGCTTCGCAACAATTTTGACAACCACTACATCTTTTATTACAGTACACTGCAGACACTCATTGTAATCGACTATTTATATGTACAGTGTGAGAAGAAAGGGTGCAAGGTTTAAAATAATGCACTTCTGCATGACCACAGAGGAAGGGAAGGCAGACAAGCGGACGCAGAGAAGCACTCTGTTTTCCCAGCTGACTAGTCAGCGTTTTGGCTGAACACGTCATTCTGGATTAAGGTAAAATGCTAATTCCGAAGTGTAACTTACGGTGAACAGCCATATTGGTCTGTGGCGCTGCGCTACTGTACAGGGACAGGATGGAGTCTTTGGACATCTTCTTGCTGCCGTCCTCACTTTTGCTGGGCGGGTCCAGAAAGAGGCTGAGGTTCTCCGGTACCGACGCTGCCACGCGCCCCTTGGGCATGGAGCTGGAGGCGGAGCCGCAGGAGGAACCCGACCCGGAGCCAGGCTGCAGCAGGACATCGTACCACCATTACTCCACACCAGAACCACATCAACTTCCTCCTGAATCGCTTACCAAACTCCCAAGCTGTGTACCACCCGTGTGGTGTACGAGAGGCCTTACTGTGCTCCGCGCAGATGTTGAGCTAGCAGCCTGGAGGGATCCGAACAGATCCAGGGCGGGGCTCTGCTCAGGGGTGGCCTTCCCATTGGCTACTGCAGCCAGAGGAGCGGGGGTGTCTGCCAATTAGATTTAGAGGCACGCTTGCTAACAATAGTCACAGCTGTTAATGCTGGTGATCTTTTTGTTTGTTGTCGTTTGAATGGGATAAATGTGGGTGAAAGGCAACAGGAGGTTACCTAGTCCTAAAAGGTCGTTTACTGACTGGGACTGTTTCTTTGGGCTGTTCTTGAACTGCTGAGGCTCCTCCCTCTTCTAGAAGACAGAGAGAGAGAGAGAGAGAGCGAGAGAGAGAGAGAGAGAGAGAGAGGTTGGGTCACTCCATAGTTCCTCTCTAATACCATGTCTGAAGGGTTGCTCCACAAACACACCAAACAAACACTAACCAGCTTCATCTTCTCAAAAACAACAGGCGTCCCTTTCGTTACCGTCTCTCCCTTCTCCTTCTATACGTGTTAGAGGAGACAACAGCGGTCATTTTTTTAAAGAACATCCAGCAAAACGCATCCCGTTCTCTTACGACGACGGACTCACCCTGAACGCCTGGACGTCGATGCTTTTGTCCATGTATTTTTTCTTTTCGTACTTGTCACGGATGAAGCCCTCGGCCGATCTACACGAGTGGCGTTAAAGAAACCAGCAGCTCTAAATAACAACGTTTGGCCTACACGGGGGAGTGAAAGGACCATTAGTGGAGGATACTGGTCCGTCTCGGGCCGCTGGAAGCACTCAGGTAAAAAGGCCTCGTACAGGCGTCGTGCCTTGGCATTCCCCATGTCCTGGACACTCTGCACGGAGACACAATCGTTACACAACATCACAGAACATGCCGTTCAAATCTGATACTAAATATTTAAAGAGAGAAATAACACTGAAAAGATCCCCCCGTTGCCTTGAGGACTATCGTTCATACTATGAATTAAGCCCAGTGTGTGTGTATAAAAACCTGAATCTGCTCCTGTGTCCACTCGTCGAGGTTGACCGATTTGACCCGGGATATGTGTACACCAAGATTCCGGTGGATTCCTGCACAGCGGATACAGATGAAGATTCCCAGATTCCAGGACGCCCATCTGGGGCCTGATAGAGGGATAGAAGAGAGTGCACAAGAAAAGAGAAATGAGACAAAATAAGCGATAAAGTGACTCCTTGTATTGACTGTGACTAAAACGCAGATGTATTTGTCACTCGAAGGACGAACAATCGGGAGGGGTCTGTTCTTAACGACACACAGGAAGACCAAAGGAGCGTTTCCGTCATCGTACACCACAGCGTACCGGCATGCACGGAGACCGCGGTGGGAAAACACGACGGGCGCGGTAGAAGGGGCGGCACGGCGGGCTCGGGTCTGGGCTCGTCCCCTCACACCTGTCTCCATCTACACCGCACGGTGAGCTGGAAGCCTTGGCAGGCTGGTGGGCCATCGTGCTTCACTCTCTCCCCCCGCATCGCTTCAGCCTGCCCACGCCGGAGCGAGCCGTGACTCAGGCAGGAGCCTGCAGGTTTGCGTGGGGCGTGCTGACCGCATTCTGTCTACCGTAGGCTCGAGGCGGACACCGGCTCTCCCCTTATTCGTTTGGCCCTCCTAAAATAGGTCATGTGACTGCCCTGACATGAGGTGGCTTTACTGAGAGATGCTGAATTTTTTTTTTTTCTGAGGTGGATATGTGGTGATGCAGTAACGATAGTGTCCATTAGGTGGCAGCATTATTGTGTGTTCTACCTCATGATGGGTGATGTCACAAAGGATTGTTGTGGCAACATTTCTGTTTGCAGGTCCCTGCTGCATGAACTGTGCACACTGGGTCTGCATAACAAGACCAATGATTGCTTCATTTCTAAACACAAACTTGGGTAATACAAACTGGCAATCCACATTTAAATTGATTTGGATTCACTTCTCTCTTCGTCAACAACAACAAAAAAAAAAAGTGAATCAAAATCCTTCCTAAACAAAATCATCCAGGTGTTATTTTGTATTTTAAATCAGCTATGTGTGTGCTGAACACCCATTGCGCAAGTGTGTTTAACTTCTCGGTATGAAGAGAAACGAACAAATATGTTACAAGTCTACAACAAGCTCAGTCAAGTAGGCAGAGTCCGTGGCCACCTGCTGTTTTGTGCTTGTACTGAGACAATGGCTGGTTGCTGTCGAGCTGGTTTCCTCCCGTATGGCCTTCCTGGTTGTGCTCAGATCTGTGATCATGTGAGATGGTGCAGGTTAGGTCCACTGGAACAGGATATACCTAAAGCCACACACACACACTGCTGGCACGGTCCGGCCCCAGAGAGACCCGACAGGTCGTCACCGTACCCGTCTCTGGATCGCCCTCCCCTTCCCCACCGCACCGGCCGCGTCACCGAACGATGTCGGCAGGCCGGGAGGTGAAGGAGCCGGTGCGTTCGCGCATTCGTTAGCCCGGAGGAAGGCGGATGTGTGACAGAACGCCACAGCCTCCGAACGCCTCCCACGCCGGAGTCCAGCAGCTCGGGCTGACTCACGCGCTGGAGTCCAGCAGCTCACGGGGTGACTCATCCACTTCTGCGCTGCTGAACTCCAGCCCTCCGCTGAGCTCTGCCGCAAGATGCAACATGCCATGCTAATTAGCAACATGTAGACTGTATGAGCAGATGCCAGTAACTTCAGCAATCCAGCGCATCTGGGAGCACGTTTGTCCCCCGAGCTTCGTGACCGAAAGTGGATGCTAAACTTAGAACTTCCAGTGTATCGAGCAGGAGTAACTGTGACTGACGGGTGGACTGTGCTGCTGCGACAGCAGAGACTTTCAAACAACAATAAATAGTGTATTCTTATTCCACAAACCCAAGGACCTTACAGAGAAAAGGGGGAAAAAATAGGAGCAGCAGAGAGGAACGTTTTCAGTTGGTATTTAGGGGCGTTCTAAGGTTTAGGAGGAGAAGCACTGAAGGACCTGAACCCAATGGCTGGGAGACGAATTTGTGGGATTGTTAGAAGACCAGAGGACTGAAGGGTAGGAGAGGGCAGGGCAAACGAATGGGGTGACGGAGACAGTGCGACAGTTGAAGGAGGGGGGTGATGTTTGCAGAACGTCTGATAGATCCAAGCACTCTAGCGGCTGAGCTTTGGATGGTTGACTGATTTAGAAGGAAGACCATAAAAAGAGAGAGTTACAGTAATCAATGTGAGACATTCTTGAATCATTACCACTGAGCAGACGGTGAAGTTTTATGCGGTGTTGCGCGGACGATAAAATGCAGTTTTGGTGGGTGACTTGATTTAGTTTTAAGTAGGTATTGTGTATTGTGAGTTTTAGATCTGTGACACATGAACTCAACGCCTGGGCAGAAGCTCCAGGGAAGCAGAACCAATATAAATCTGAATGTCATTAGCAAAGAATGATTACAAATGATTTGGCCTACAGGAGAATTATATCAAATGAAAAGGGTCCAAGGACAGATCCCTGGGGTACTCCTTGAATAACGGGGGCTTTAGTTGATTTATGTGAAATGAATAGTGGTCTATTAGTAAGATATGACTGCAACCAATTAAAAACTAATCTATGAAAAGTAATAACGAAAGATGACGGTCTTGAATGAGCATGCTACGGCTGACAGGATCAAAAGCTGCTACCAAAATGTCGAGGAATCAAAGTTACAGTTACAGACTAAGAAGTGAAAAAACAATCATGTTGATTGAAAATCTGTGATTGGGAACTTTGCTGGTTATTTCCACACAGTGAAGTTTGGTTGAGAAATCATGAAAATTACATGCTTCCCCTATCCTGAAAGGTGGTGCTTACATTCTGGCTGTGTAGATTCAAGGGTGTAGGTCTGATCAGCAGATAACTCTGGTCAGTGGAGCAACAATGACTCAACAACTTTTACAATTACTTGATCAGCCATATAAATGCCAAGACACCATAATTTTCTACATAAATAAGAATTAGTAGAGAAGACAGTTAATAAAAAAAAGACAGTAATAACAGGCAAACAAGATGGCAGTACTCTAGCCAGGATGTTTGTCTTCCTTCACCTGCTGTGGCGGATTTGTGTACTGAACAAACACTGACTCTCTTAAACGTGCTTTTACACACACACTTTAAACAATCATGTGACCAAGGAGGAAAATAAAAACCCTCTACATATGGTTCAACTATCCAGGATCACTGTTCCACAAGGCTGCAAAAAACGGACTCCCTCAGAGACACGACACGAGGAGGCGCACGGATACAACACACAGTAATGCACATCCCCACCAGAGCAGCGGGACAGCGCTTACACGGCCACGTGAGCTTGAACATCCTCCGGCTGTGCACTCCGGATGAGGAGACACGAGGGAGTCGTGAACTGAAGACCCAGTTTCTCAAACTGGGCTGAGGAATCCTCAGACTGAAATTCTGCCAACTGCTGGCTTCGTTTTCTGCCAAAGGGCCTTCCTCCAACCTGGATTACCAGAGGAGAGAGAACAACCCAGAACAGACTGAGCATGCATCCCCAACGCAGATGCACTTCATACTTTATTCAACATGCATGCGCGAGCGTGCGCGCACACACACACACACACACACACACACACACACACACACACACACACACACACACACACACACACACACACACACACACACACAGGAGATAAAGAAGGGAGTAAATTATGTAAACACAGGCTGCCCACTTATCGCCCACAAGTAAAAAGTATGGCTTTGCCCTGTGGCCAGAGCCAAGCCCGTGATCAGCATGCTACTAATCACTGATGCATCTATGACATCTGAACAGCACCAGTGACCTGTAGTCTCATCTAGTCAACAGTGTCAGTCCTTCAGAGCTGTGGGCCTACCACCGTGCTCGCCGTAGTCTTGCTCTGTATTCATCGTAGCGCAGCGTTGCAACATGCTAATATCATCTCCACTAGCCCTCTAATCTGAGGGCCAGCATGCCTGCGAGGAGAAAACCTTTCGCTCGTCGTCTCGTGCACCCGCGTGAACGCACGCTAGCACACAGGGCTCGTTCAGCTCCAGGAGCCATGGATCGATGCAGACAGCACAGGCACAGCCGCACTGTCCCTCCTCATCCTCATTACATCCTCCACTCGCTCCTCAGCAGACAGGGTGAGATCTCCATGACAACCGTGGAACAAAAGAATGCAAATGAGCCTCACAGCTGAGGTGTTCTAGCAGGAAAGGTCAACTGCAAAACTACCCTTTTTTTTTGTTTTGTCGTACACCCAATCTCTGTTTCACTTCCACTATATGAGAACCCACTCAAGCACACACACACACACACACACACATTACGGCTGAGAACCAGTGAAAGGGGGAGGGGGAGGAGACCGCAACGGCACATCAAGAAGGGCTGAGACAGTAAAAGCTCAACTATGCATGCCTACGTCAAAGAAGCTAGCATGCTGCGCTCTTCTGAGTGGTGAGGTGCCGGCTACATTCAAAACCACCGAGAGGCTTTCAGCACAAACGCAGGACTCCTCGTAATCCTGGACCACACGCAGAGATGCTCTGCAGTCTTAAACACAACGGTTTCCTCCAGCACGGTCAAGGCCATGGTCACAACAACCTTCATACACAGCACCGTCTGTGTCTGCTTTTGACTAAAGCTCTCCAAGGCGAAGCAATGTGACCACTTCAGCTAGACGCTGACGACATCTGCATAGACAACAAAGCTTTCCCCATCCACCAGCAGACCAAAGGCTAAACTCCTTCTTGTGAAGTTTATTCCTGTCTACCTCTCATGGAAAAAAAAGTTTCTTAAACAGGTGAAAATGAATGGTATCTCAATTTCACAGTGCAACACCACCTCACACACACACACACACACACACACACACACACACACACACACACACACACACACACACACATGACTTGTTAATCAGGCTTTAAGAGTGAGGAGCAATAGTAACAATCAGAGCAAAGGTGTAAATTGCCACTTTGAATTGCCACTGTGTATGAAATGGGCTGCACAAATGAACCAGCCTTGGAGAACACTGCTGCGAGGATTCTTCCAGATTGAAACTCCTCACCAATGAACACATGTTCACCTGCAGCTCACACGTGGAAAAACATCCACAGCCAAGATGAACCTGCGCCCACATTCAGCTGTCTACATGCTTTGTAAAGTGCCCACTGCGACCCAGAGATGGGCTCAGCAATTAACATTCATCTAGATTTCAGTGTTTCCATGGACGCTTATACTGTGCGGGTATAGAACAGTTCTTTATATACATGACAATTCTAAGGAACCATACCCGACCACTTTGGAACGCAATGATTTCTCATTTAATCCCATTAAGTGGGACTTGGTCCAAGCATTTCATAATTGGCAGCACTACAACAAATGAAAGGGGAGAGGGCAGTACCGGCTCTGATCCGCACTGCTCCAGGTCCTGACATTTCTGGAAGGCCTTTTCTTGTGCATATGTGTGTGTGTGTGTGTGTATGCATGCATCTTTTATGTCCCCGTTACTACTGCATCATTAAAGACACGATCTCACAAGCTCACAATATGCAGATAGCCAGTATATGACAACTCTGCCGGTGGTTAATGTTCTGTTAATGATCTGATGAACTGCAGACAAAGAACCCATCAGCATTCAACCCTCCTGAATGCCACGATGAGACTGTTCTGAATCCCAGTGGCTTTAGTTACACTGATCTGGGACCTGGAACAACCACGTGTGTGGATATCCCTGGTACTGCCCTGGTACCGTATCAATGACAGACTATGCAAGTGCAGTCTGACATCAGACATGATGGACGGGTATTGGGTTTTTGGCGTGGTTTAGCCCACGTTCTCGTTTGGTTCTTGAGTCCAAAATAGTCACAGCAGCACTGCAATAAATGACCAGGATACAAGATGAGTCCAGACTGGACCGCCAACACCTTTAAGAAACTTTAGAGACCTCCTTGCGAAAGCTGACCAATTAACCCAGCCAGCAAAGCACCTGCAGAGCAAAGAGTGGGTCACGTTTCTTCCTCAAGCATATCCTGCCAGCATTTATTAGCTGCTTAATGGTGAAACCTTCATAGAAATGACCCATACTGCGGTTAATCGGAACCGGGATGACAGAAATGATGACAGGAGTGGAAGTGAAGGACGGTGGCGGGTGAGGAACACACACTCACCTTTCGCTCGACAATCCGCACAAAACTTGTTTTCCTCCAGCGAGAGCAGGGAGTTGAGGACGGTCTGGTACCGGTCCACGTCTTTGACGGATTTGCCCGTCATTCTGAATTTCTAGAAGTCCAAAAAATGTCGATGTCCGCGTCGCAGCTTCGGGAACTGTCGAGAAATTAAAAAAAACGCGTGCGGAGGTGAAAGTCCCGGTTCTGTAGTCGGAATGTGAAGACGCCGGTTGACAAATTGTGGGTCGGGGAGGTTCGGGAACAGCTGTCGGTACCGTGAGCGGCCAGAAACCACTCACTCACGGTAACCGCTCACTCACGCACGGTTACCCGTTCACTCACACGCCACCGCCGTTTCCTACAACATACGACCGTCGATTTCCTGTTTCCTGTCACTCAGCGCTGCCCTTCAGATTTCACCGACTGGTCGTTGTGTTGTTTGATAACTAAATTAAACGGAACTAAAAGTCCCCCAAAAAACATGACACAGGAAAGCACAGCTAACATTTACGTTACATCATTATTAAGTGAAATAACCAAATATCTGCGTGAATCGTTCAGTGTGTTTAGCAAAACTTGAGAAGTCGTGCCACCTGGTGGACAGACGTTGCATTGCACGTTCTGCTACGACATTTAGTGATTAAGCATATTATACAACATTAAAGTGAAGATGGCGTGCATATAGTCATATAGTGGTGGGAAATTTGAGATGACAAGCTTTTATATGTTTTCATACTGGTGTAATTAAATTAGTCTAATTTGTCCAATTAACTTCCCAAAGTACAGCTGACTTTCATATTCATGAGAATGATAATAAGACTGGTGCTCCACCCATCTGTGGGTGAGGGGGTCCTCAGGTCGGTTCTCAGAGTGTTAGGGTTGGAGCTGGTTGTCTTCTCAGGGGCTGGCTGTACAGTTTGGTTACACCTCTCATCCCCCCCTCTCTGCTCCCCGCAGTGGAGTTTTTCTCTTCCGTTCAGGGCACCAAGTAGTCACCCACGAGTACACACACCTTTCCCTCTGCCCGGAACTCTTCTGTCCTGGACTCAGTGGCCAGGAGCGGGAAAGCAAAAGCCAGGCAAAGCGGCCGTCCCTGGGAGAGCGGAGTTTCTGGAGGAGACGGAGGAGCCGGACGTAACCCTTCACCATGGCTGGACACTTTACACTCCTCAGAAGCCTGGTCCTCCTTGAGATGCTCTACCTGGTTCTGGCTCAAGTGGTGAGTGAGGTTGGAGTTCTGTTGTGTCTGCTGGTTCTGCTGGATGGTTCAGGTGCTCTCAGGCTGGCAGAGAGAGTTACTGCCATGGTAGCTGAAGCCGTTCTTCTGTTCACTTTAATATGCTCGTAAAACTAAGCAGTGGACTGTCAGAACTGCTTAAAAGGCAGTGCAGTCTGGGACTTTCTGCTCTGAAGGCAGTCGTAAGGCAGGATTACACACTTTCTCATTTAAAGTCAATTTCAGCAGTTGTGTTAAATTTCAGCAATGTGTTTATTTGGACTTCACTTTCCTTTGGTTAAATAATCTGAACTTTTTTTTCTTGTTTGATTAACTATAATAAATTGCAAACAGCACAATGTGGATATTGAGATGTTTAAATATACTAGTATAGCAGTGCGTGAAATGAGAAGAAGGATCAGAATGTGGCCTAGAAACCACCGGAATGTGGTAGCTGAGTGAGGGAAACACACACACACACACACACACACACACACACTCAAAGCACACATGCTCCACAAGGGCCCTTTTCAAGGGACCTTCTGTCAGTGGTCACTATTCAAACACCAGGGGAAAGAGTCTAACGAGTACATACCCTCAGCAGGATCACCACTGGGTGAGACAATGATCCCCAGCACTGAGACTGGGCCTTATGAAACATTACGATTGATTATTGCAGTATCACATTGAGACTTTGTTGTGGTGGAAACACACAGGGTCAGTGTTGTCATTGTACTTGCCTGTCTGATCCTAACCTGATGAGGGAGTAAGAGAGTAAGAGTGCATCAGTAAACATTACTCTCAACCCCCCCCCCCCCCCCCCGTTACATCCCTTAACTAGGAACTAGGAACTGTCAGTCAGGTCAACAAAACAGCTTTTGCAACAGAAGTTTATTAATAGTATAACATTTTGGATTTCAAGCAGAGATCTGTTCATAAATGCTGGTCTAAAACCAACACTGCTTTGCTAAGACCTGAATGCATTTTAGATGCAATGCATGGTGTCTGTTGTGATTACTGATTATTTGTTGTTATTCAGATGTTACACTAGTAGATTGCACTAGCTTTGGTGTTATTTATATGTTTGGAGTTTTTGTCTATCTGGATGGATTATATTGAATTATTTTATGGCAGTTTTTGCATATTATTATTAAAAACTTTATATAGCTCTTTTTGTCTGGTTTATTTAATTAGAGTAATTGTGAGTAATTTAATAGCATCATTACAATTTAAATGGTAAATGGTAAAATGTTTCTACCATCAGAAAACATTTGAAAATGTGAATTTATATGTCTGTATATTAAAAAAAATATATGTACACATGCACAGATATTAATGCTATTTGCGTATAGTATCATAAACACAGGGAACCAAAATGTCTGTTTCGCTGGCTTTAATTTCAGAGTGGTCCACCTGGATCTCAGGGCCCGCGCGGACCCCCAGGCCCTTCTGGGACCCCCGGGGCCGACGGAATAGATGTGAGTGCTGGTGCCGCACTGTGGTGTCACAAGCTGCAACTTACAAAGACAGTCATTGTGTACTCAGTTACTAGGGGAGTGCAGTCACCTGCAATGCCACAGTTTCACCGGGAGAGGGCGCTTGAAATAAAAACACACATACAATAGAGTCCTGTTAATATGAAACACTAGATAGAAATGCGAGATACTTTCTTTCACCCTGTGAAGAGGCCCCCAGGTAAGAGTCTGACGATTGGATAGCTAGCTGACGTGTACTTAAAGGGGAACAGTCTAACATATCAAAGCGACCCAATGATTAGCAATAATCTTACTGTACCATTAATTACCAGGTGTGCAATGATGATATAAGGAGGAAAAGTGGTAATTATTATCCCATTGTAAGATTACATATTAATAGATAATTACATATAGACACTCACAAGAGTATTGAGAAATTGATGTGATGCATGAATATAAGTTCAAATACATAACTAAAGAGGAAGTTGTCTATGTTAAGGTGGAACATATTGGGAGGGGGGGTGGGCTCTTGCTTTTCAGGAAACCAAAATCACATTGACTGACATCAGAGTCATGTGACATCATATAAAAATGCCTGCCTTAACCATGAAACATTAAAATTCACTGAAGTAATTGTATTATGGTATTGAAATCACATTAGATGAGGAAATTGGGAGTTTTCTCCCTGATTAATGAACTGTGATTGAGAACTAGATTGAGATTTCAAATCTACAACATGTAAAACACACTGATCTTTGTTCAATAGCAGCAGCAGCAGCAATGATGCTAACAACAATAACATCACTAACAATAACAACAATCTATAACAACAACAACACAACCAACAACAACAACAACAATAATAACAATAACAATTCTTTGTCAATATATTTTGTCAGGGTGAAAAAGGACCCCCTGGCCCACCTGGACCGCATGTACGTAAATGTCCACGAGAATTTCTTATGCCATTTCTGCAAGGCCTTGTTTAGAATTCTTTTAGTTTGAGTATGAGCAGTTCTGTCCTCATGGCAGGAGTCTCCTCAGTGTCATTTTATATATCTGTCCTTCTGCACACCGTATGTGAAATGATGTATGGACCTACACTTCACTCCGCAGGGTCAGAAGGGGGAGCCTGGTGAGCCAGGTCCGGACGGGCCTCCCGGAGAGGACGGGATTGATGTGAGTTGAGCAGGAACCCTGGGAACGCCATCTCACGTCACATAAAGGTTCCTTTAGCAAAATGAAACCATTAAAGCCCGAGTCAGTCTTCAGGTACAGGATGTGGCTGGTCCAGTTCATGAGTGGTGAAACTGCCCAAAACACCTCATCTCATTCAGAGTGAACTGAGGAATTGGGAAATCATCTCTTTAGTGATGCCCTGGTTAGCACACCATGGGTATTTGTTAATCCTTTTTTTTATTTTAAAATATATTCAATCAGCAGCTGTGTGATCACAGGCTAGTAAAATGAACAGACATGATACAGGATACACTGGCCATGCCTCTACCAGTCACACACTAACTCGCAGGAACACCACAGGGGGGTTGTGGGATTGTGGGATTATCCACTTTGGAATGTTGGTCCTGTGTTGTCTTCTTTGAAATGAAAGAAGAAGTTGGAGAAAAAGGAAGAAAACTGTACAACAATCTCTAGAAGTGGAAAACTCAAAATCAGACACGCTTCATGAACACTGTACAGATAATTATTCATCCCCATCCTTCTCCTCTCAGGGTTTGATTGGGGGAAAAGGTGACAGGGGTCCCGTGGGGCGACCTGGTCCAAAGGTTAGTAGAGGGTTGAATATGATTATGAACGTGACCATTTGTTTTCTATGAGATGTTCAGCTTTTAACAAAAAACGCCTCAGTCTAGTCAAACCATCCATAATCTGTGACCAAATGTATGCAGAACGCGTAACATATAGATAGTGGTTATAGAAAATTCATTTGTGCTTTGGCATCCATGTCCCCTTTATCGTCCTCGTTTTAAGAAGATGAAGTTGCACGATGAAGGATGCAATTCAATGTATCGCTCTGCTACTTTTCTTTAAAACATGTTTTCTAGTTTTTAATCAGTTTTATTAGTGCTCAGCTATGCTCCTTGACTTACAGTGGTCTTCCCCTCAGCCCAATCTCAAATGAATGTTGAGTATTCGTGTTGAGTTTATTGAGCACATTGTGATTCTTTTTTCAATTATGTAGGGTCAAGCAGGGCCCACTGGGCCACAAGGACCCCCTGTGAGTAAAATATTAACATTAACCCTGGTTTATTAGTGGATAATATTGACATTTGATGCACATTATTGTATCTCTGTGTCTAGTCATTGTAAATGCTGATCATCCAAATGTATTCTTTGAAGAGGTATTCTTGTTACTTTTTTGCTGGTAATCTACTTAAATGTAGATTTTATTTTATATCTGCAAAAGGAAAACAAGACAAAACTTTCACACAATACTTTCATATGACTAGATTTACAAGAAGCTAGTTAATAGAAGTGGTTTGGTTTTAGTACATAAAATGGTATTCTTTATTTATTTACCATATTATTTATTTGTTTGTTTTACATTTTGTCCACATTCCCATAGGGACCTGGGCTTGCCGGTCTACCAGTGAGTACATCTGAAATATATTAATCTTTCTACTAAATATTAGTGCCATCTAGTGGTTAAAAAGAGCATGTGATCAGCAGTACAGGTTGTTAGCCTGTTAGCTAGGCCAGAGAGACCAAATCTTTCATTGTCTTTATATTAAAAAAATATATATTGTGGAAGTGAAATTACCTAAATAGCTTGAATTTAGAGCAATTATTCTATGAGGCTAAATTAGTTTACCACTGTCCACACTGTTTTCTGTCAACAGGGAGCACCAGGCCAAATTGGTCTTCCTGGAGAAATTGGCACTACTGGACCTAAGGTTACTTCTCTTGTACATTATTACCAGAAACTAGAGTCACGACTTAACATAATGTGTGACAGCATCAAACTATTGTTGCAAGTATTCTCTTGTTACCAGTGTTATATTACAATGCATTGCACCATAGTATTTTACACTGGCCTAGATTTCTGACCACAATTTTAATCACATGGTTATGGAATGGACCCTGCCATTGGAGAAAGGAGAGACTGTTTCAACTACAGTCAGAAATCTACTGCCTTCTTCCTTAATGTGATGGTGTGATTCAGTCTGGATGCTGGCCTTCTTAATACCACAGGCAAACTGTCACCGCAGAGCTCGTTATGTCTGAGCCTCGTTTGAACTATGACACCCCCCCCTCCCCCACCGCCCCTGGCAAGCCTAACTATTACATGCACAAAGTGATACGGTAGTGAAAAGACAATGGCAATTAAAGTCCATCCACTAGGTGCTTTTCATCAAGACCACTCCCTCTTCATCTCTGTATTCGTTCCCATTTCCAGGGGCTGATGGGACCTTCCGGACCACCAGGGTTGCCAGGTCCTTCAGGGAAACCTGTAAGTCACGTCCGGAGGTCTCAGCTTACTTAACAGCTCACAGGAGAGTCTGGATAAGGCCCAATGAAGACGAAGTTGCATTGTTACATTTCTGCGTATTTGCTTTGAAGCGCAAACACTTAATTATGGGTTTAACTTTATTTCTCAAAAGACGTCCCTTTTTAAGTTACACCAGAGTCCTTCTGCACCACCGTAAACATGCCATTACTGTTATTATTCCCTCGTCTGTTTGACAGTGCATCTCAGCCTTTTTAGGGTTCATTATCTATTTATCTTATTCAGGGCCCACCTGGAAAGTTCTTGGGGGGAGATGAAGGCAGTGCTGATATCCAGGTGAGTTTAGTTTGGATGGGTCACTGTTTGCCGTATGCGTACGGTGTGACAGCATGCCAGTGACACGGTGAATGAAACCCCGACTTCATTATGTTGGATCTCTTTGGTGCACTATCACACCCACTGCGGTATGCTGTGCTGAGATCAGTTAGTTATGCTGCAGGTCAGGCGGTTCACATGACAGCTGTGGCTCGTTCCCTGACCCGTTCTGCGGTGAAGCGCTCTACTCTTTATATCAAGCACCGCTAATTTGAGCCCTACTCTACTCCATTACCCTCTGATGGGCCTCTCCGTCCTTGTATTGATCTTAGAGTCCATGGATTTCCCTAACGAGGTCCATTAAATGGATTCCATCAAAGGCCTGAGCCCATTAACACTCTCTTAGATCCGGGCTCATGGCTGCTGCAGGGACTAGGGGCTCACTCCAACATGCCCAGAGTCCTGTGTGTGTGTGTGTGTGTGTGTGTGTGTGTGTGTGTGTGTGTGTGTGTGTGTGTGTGTGTGTGTGTGTGTGTGTGTGTGTGTGTGTGTGTGTGTGTGTGTGTGTGTTTGTTGGGGGGGATTGTTACAGCAGCTAGCCCAGTGATACACCTTCATCCCTGCACCCTACTAGAGCCCTTCTAAGTGTGGATCGAACCCCATCTTCTTTTAAATTAGGTGCTGCTGCTCTGATATAGCAGTGGATAAGGTCTCTCCCCTTTTGGCCTGTGCAGTACTGGTGGCAGGGAGTGCAGCTTCTCTGTGGTTTCTTGGCTTTGTGAGCTTTGCATGCTGATGCATCTGTTCTCTGTTGTAGTGCCCCACCAACTGTCCACCTGGTCCTAAAGGTCCCCAGGGGCTGCTGGGCGTAAAGGTGAGTGGCACCTCCGTGTGAGTAGAAAGCGCAGACCGCAAGTTTGGTTCATCGTTGTGTCACCCCTTACGGTTTGTGATGACATAATTGTGATCGTTTCAAGTAATGGGATGTTGTTCACTTTCGCAGGGGCACAAAGGTCGCGCTGGGATACTGGGAGAGCCAGGAAGCATTGGAAGGATGGTACAGACAATCTTATTTATCTGCTTCTCTGTCTTCCTGGTAGACGATCAAGCCCTTTGTGTGCATTAGCTTAGATTTACGTGTTGTAGGTATTAGCCTGCTTTGACATATATAATTAATGGTCCACAAGGTACATACATATACACACAGTAGGCCAATACATGCCGTAGAGCTATGAGACTAGCATTGGTTCCTGAAATACCATTAGTTCCATATTTACACAAGTTCTTCATGTGGGATAAAGCTTTCTAGGAAATGCAAAATCTCCATTAAGTTGAAGACACGTAAGCACTGAAGACTTATTTCAGTCATCTCAATCCCCTCCACCCAGATGAAAAAATACATAAAACATAACTCTAATATATAAATGTTATTTTAGATAGTAGAGATAGTAGTTTACAGTTGAATGTTATTTAAAATATTTTGTTCTAATCTGTGTTAAAGTAGCATTTCAGGAAACCATAACTATCATAATTGGTATTTAAGAGTGTTGTGCTGTGAATGCCTTCTGGGTGTCTCCAATGAGTTTAGTGTATTTTTTGGATGGCATTTCTCTAGGTAATTCTGTCTAATAAATAAAACTATTAGTGCATTTCATATTTTTGTATGCATTGGTTAATCAGTGTGGGATATATTTCAATATAAGCTCTTTAAAGAATACAAGAATTATCTAAAGAAAGCATTTCAGCACCTCTTCTATGGTAAACTATGAGTGTGAAATATCTTTTGCATTAATCTGAGGCTTGCATGAACAGGTCGCCAGGCAGTAAAAGAATATAATGAATGCAAAGTTCCTGCTGATGCTGTGCAAATGAAATTCAGTCTTTTCATAGATTTCCTTTCTAATACACATGCTGAAAAAATCCTACATTTCAGAATGTATCATCACCATAAATTCACTGCCCACTGTGCTGCTTAACGTATGGTTGTTTATTCCACAAAAAACAGCAGCAAGAAAGAAATTGGTTACTGCACAGTGTAAAGATAAAAACCCATTAATTCCAGTCAAACACGGGGCTGGGGGACACCCTCGCTGAGGCTGGAACGTGCAGTGTCACTGAAATCATATTTATCTTTGAATGTAATGTATAGATGTGTGGTTGAGTAATATAACAGCTTCTGGGCTTTTTCTGAAAGCATATGGCAGAATAGAAAAGATTAGACATCTGGCAGTTAGACTTATAGCAAGGAATAGATCTATATAGTGAGTCTTTCTGGGGAATTAGAGGCTTCTGAGTAAGAGCTCACATCTAGGCATAGACGTTTGCATACCCACAAACACACAAACAGACAGACAGACACACTGAGTGGGAAGGAGACTGTGTGGTATGCAGACAGATAAAAAGACATGAAGAAACGAACACGGAAAACCATTCCTTCATCTACCCGTTCATTCATCCGGTGCAGATCCAGATTAGCTCTAATGAAGCCTCCCGGGGCACATGAGTGTCAGTAATCTGTAGGTGATTAGTCAGGACTGGCCTGGTAGAGAAGGGTAGAGAAGAGCCAGGTACAGTCAAAGAAAGAGGAGCTACAGGACTGGGCATTAATCAGATTTAATGAGCAGTCTGCACGCCTTGACTCACGGAGCAGAGCGGATTTACCCACAGTGCATTGCACGGTGGCATTTGAGACTTCAGTGAAATGAAATGTAGGAACCAGGCTTTAGTAACTCCTCTTAGGGAAATGCTAAGAAGGGATGAGCACTTATGGTGCCACGGCAAAGCAATGACTAATGAAGAAACGAGTACACCAATGACATATTAATTCATGACAGAATACAGCAAGGTGCACGACAGGATATATGGTATGCGCTCAGATTTGAGCCGAAGTTATTAAAGTATTTAGCACATATCATAGGCCTGAATACACCTGCAACTTTTACAGCACAAGTTCTCAGCAAAAAAAACGAAGAAATAATCACCCACTCCCAAATAAAACCTGGTTACAAATCATAGCAGACATAACAGGAATGGTTGATTTCATAACTCATTTTGCACTCTTTTTGGTAGGGCACAAAGGGAGATGTTGGAATCTCTGGTGAGCAAGGAATTCCAGGCCCTCCAGTAATGTATTCATTTTATGTTTTGCTTCGCCTTTGCTATGAGTAGAGACATTTTCGAATGCACATTAGCCAATGTCTACTGGAGAATGACCTTCCCCTCCACTGTTCCAGGGTCCACAGGGACTGAGGGGTTACCCGGGAATGATGGGAGCCAAGGGCGTGACAGTAAGTCTCCCCACACCTGTAATCACCAGCATCTGCACCTACAATTATCCCTGAAGGGAAACACATTAAGGGCCATTGCGCCAGAGCACATACTGCCATGTTTCCTTCAAAATGTTCTACTTGTGTTTTCATCCTCGACTATAATTAATCACAAGCTGTTAGAGACATATCAAATATTGGGTCTTCACCAATAACAAGGCACACTGGCTTTGTTCCATAGAGCTCCGTGTGTATGTAATGATCCCACATCATTTGTCTACGCCTAACTCTAAGCCTTTATCTGTTTATTGGTGAAAGAAGCCAGTGGTAATGTGCGCTGCCCTTTATTACCAATCAGCTTATTCGCTTGCTGCAAAGCATAAACAAACACCACACAAAATCTCTTGTGGATGCAGGCCAACCAATTTAACTGAACTTCAACAACATTTGGATGGTATTTCTCTGGAGCCCGTGCTTTCATAAATAACCATTTCTGTTTTTGATCTGTAAATTCTCGTAGGGCCCTTCTGGTTACAAAGGCATTGCCGGACCTGTCGGCCTCCCCGGGATCCCTGTGAGTGTTGTTGAGTCACTCTCCTTTCTATGGCAAGAACAAAAAAGAGAAAAAAAGTATATTCACACCACCATTTGCTCCTGTGTCACGAAGGGTAAAGAGGGAACCCAAGGGCCTCCCGGAGAGGCTGGAGAGAAAGGGGGAGTGGTGAGTTCGGCTAATCTGTATTCATCTGTTCTATAAAGACTACAGCCTGTTTCTTGGTTATTTCCTTGTACGTATTGGTTTGCTTATAGGGCGAACAAGGCGTCCAAGGACCACAGGGAGGAGTGGGAAAGAAAGGAGAGAATGTGAGTAGAACTGTTTCTCCTGACCACACAACCAAGGACACACTCGCATTTCCATGGAAGCAACTACAAATGTGAACACATGCACCATCATGTCACACTATGTGCAAAGAACACCCACAATGCATTTCTGTGCCAGTAATGGTATTATGAACTGTCAGGGACTTCCAGGGATTGATGGAAAAGATGGCACACCGGGCATCCCAGGACTTAAGGTATGAACATTAATTCAAGACTGCAGATGCACAGTGCCTTTCTCCAACAACAGGGTGAATAACAAAATCTTGCTGTCTCTTTTTAGGGTGCTCCAGGTCAGGGAGGCAGACCAGGTCCACCGGGCCACCAGGGGACACACGTACGTATGCACAGCAGGCCCGTCACATCCAGTCCTACTTTTCTGCAGAGCTGCAGTGTCGGGTAGCACTTGCCCGGGGACGCACATTCTCACCCAGCTCACGCACTCGGAGAGTCACACTGCACTGTGTGCTCCACTCCTCCACTCCCAACAGCCAAACACAGTGAAAGAGGAACTCATTAAACCAAAAAAGGCAAAGTGCACATGTATTTTCTAGGCACAGGTCCATATTGACCTCTTTGACCTTGCCACTCTGGTAAAAGTGGCCACCTTGAACACTCTCTCTCTCTCTCTCTCTCTCTCTCTCTCTCTCTCTCTCTCTCTCTCTCTTTCTCTCTGTCACACACATACATTCTCTCCATTCTCTCTCTCTTTGTTCTCTCTCTCCTTTCTCTCTCTCTCTCTCTGTCACACACACACACATACACTCTCTCTCTCCTTTCTCTCTTTCTCTCTCTCTCTCTCTGTCACACACACACATACACTCTCTCCTTTCTCTCTTTCTCTCTCTCTCTCTATCTCTCTCTCTCTCTGTCACACACACATACACTCTCTCTCCTTTCTCTCTCTCACTCCCTCTCTCTCTCTTTTTCTCTGTAACATACATACATTCATTCTCTCCATTCTCTCTCTCTCTCTCTCTCTCTCTCTCTTTGTTCTCTCTCTCCTTTCTCTCTCTCTCTGTTACATACACACATACACTCTCTCTCCTTTCTCTCTCTCTCTCTCTCTCTCTCTCTCTCTCTCTCTCTTCCTCTCTCCCTCTCTCCCCTGGCAAACAATTCATCATCATCAAACATGAGTCTTGGTGGCTGGGGGTAATGGAGCATACTGAGTGTGATCCACACCATCACTGTTTGCTCAGCACACAGTATAATGGAGAAACCCTCTCCTTCAGCAGGAGTGCTCACTGCCCCTCACAGGCAATTGCTCACACTGGGAGTGCTTAGAGTAGGGACACAGGGTACCCCTCTTTGACCTCTTACATTCCCTGTGCTTTTTATAGGGTTTGCCTGGGAGTCCAGGGACCAAAGGTGGAGTGGGAGATAAGGTAAAATAATGTTGCCTAAGTTCTTCCTGTTAAAAACGGTCATGTATTGTGGGAGATTTTGGTTGCCGCTGGGTAATACAGTGTCTTATTCAGTGTGTTACTCTGTATGTACAAAGGCAGAAGGTAAAAGGCTCATACTGGATTGTCATCAAGACACACCACTAGTTGACCCTAGTTTTCTTTTTTTGTCTGCAGGGCGAGTCAGGACCCAGAGGCTCGGTGGGAATGGCAGGCGCCCCGGGTCCACAGGTTGGTCAAACATAGACTCAAAACTCACTATTTGATGCACTGCAGAATAGTTTGTGCTCAATTGAAAAATGTTTAAACTTTTTATCATTCCTCCCCATCATATATTTTTCTTTTTTGTAAAATTTCCACTTAATATTTGCTTTGACGGATCCATCTTACTCTTTCTGTCTCTCAGGGAGAGCCTGGACCTCCAGGAGAAGCTGGGATGGAAGGGGTTCCAGGACCAAAGGTGAGGAGTTCCTCTAACCTGTCTGCTAAATCCATCCCTTTAGCTATCAAGGGTTTAGGATCCTGTAGATTTTCGCATTAAATTGAGATTAAATGTCTCTGTAGTTGGGGATTCTCATCTGGAAATGCTGTTTGCTCTAGGATTAGTCTGAACTCTTTAGGACTAACCCTCACTGAAATGGCTGCTTTCTCCTTGAATTCATTTACTGTTGCTTCTATGTCCGTCCTCTAACAGGGAGACAGGGGTGAGAGAGGACCGGTTGGGCCCCAAGGAATTGTGGGCAAGCACGTAAGTCACACCTGTTACTCCAGTTCTTTTGTACCACTTTGCATTTGTTGGCTTTTAGATACATTATATTGCCAAAAGTATTCACTCACCCATCCAAATTATTGGAATAAGGTGTTCCAATCACTTCCATGGCCACAGGTGTATTAAATTAAGCACCTAGGCATGCAGACTGTTTTTACAAACATTTGTGAAAGAATGGGTCACTCTCAGGAGGTCAGTGAATTCCAGCGTGGAACTGTGATAGGATGCCACCTGTGCAACAAATCCAGTCGTGAAATATTCTAGTCAACTGTCAGCTGTATTATAAGAACATGGAAGTGTTTGGGATCAAGAGCAACTCAGTCATGTAAACTGATGGTCCAGGGTCAGCGGACGCTGAAGCACGTAGTGTGAAGAGGTCGCCAACTTTCTGCAGACTCAATGACTTCAGATATCCAAACTTCATGTGGCCTTCAGATTAGCTCAAGAACAGTGTGCAGAGAGCTTCATGGAATGGGTTTCCATGGTCGAGCAACTGCATCCAAGCCATACATCACCAAGTGTAATGCAAAGCGTCGGATGCAGTGGTGTAATACACGCCACCAGTGGAGGAGTGGAGGCACGTTCTCTGGAGTGATTAATCGTGCTTCTCCATCTGGCAATCTGATGGATGATTCTGGGTTTGGCAGGTGCCAGGACAATGGTACTTGTCTGACTGCATTGTGCCAAGTGTAAAGTTTGGTGGAGGGGGGATTATGGTGTGGGGTAGTTTTTCAGGAGCTGGGCTTGGCCACTTCCAGTGAAAGAAACTCTGAATTCTTCAGCATACCAAGACATTTTGGACAATTCCATGCTACCAACCTTGTGGGAACAGTTTGGAGCTGGCCCATTCCTCTTCCAACATGACTGTGCACCAGTGCACAAAGCAAGGTTCATAAAGACATGGATGGCAGAGTCTGGTGTAGATTAACCTGCATAGCCTGCACAGAGTCCTGACCTCAGCCCGATAGAACACCTTTGGGATGAATTAGAGCGGAGACTGAGAGCCAGACCTTCTCATCCAACATCAGTAGGCTATGTGACCTCACAAATGCACTTCTGGAAGATTGGTCAAAAATTCTTATAAACACACTCCTAAACCTCGTGGACAGCCTTCCCAGAAGAATTTAAGCTGTTCTAGCTGCAAAGGGTAGACCAACGCCATATTGAACCCTATGGATTAGGAGTGGGATGTCACTTAAGCTCATATGTGAGTCAACAAAGGTGAGTAATTACTTTTGGCAATATAGTGTACATCTATGAGTAAAACCCTAAAACACGCTGATGCTCTGGTTGCAGTTCATAAAGTCTAGTTTTCCTAGCTATGTGCTCTTGCTGTTTGCAGGGAAATAAGGGAGAGAGAGGACCAATGGGGGTGCCAGGAGCTCAAGGCCTTCCTGGGACCAAGGGTGACAAGGTGTGTGTGTGCTGTGTGACCAATGCATGTTCATCTGTGCATATTTTGAAATGTAAACATTTAGAGTGACTTAAGACTACATGGCTGGCACTCGTGCTGTTGCAGGGACATGTGATGGCCATGTGGTGGCACTATTGCCCTATGTACCCACAGAGACATGCTTTGAAGTTTTTGCAAAATATGCCTCTTACATTTCTTTAGATCTTGGGTGATTTACACCGAATAATTCCTCTACATCAAAGATGAAATATACTCATATGAACACTTTAATGTTTGTTGTCCTTTTATCTATAATATCCCCACCATTTAATGAAAGCCATTGAGCATCGTCACTAGTAATTTAGTACAGTGGTCCCAGAGTGTCTAAAAAAGAAGGATGTTAAAGGAGGATATTTTGAACACTGTCTTTGGCTCAACCATTAGAACACACGATGATTCATAACCCGCAATTGTTTCCTTCTATAGGGGTTTCAAGGCAAAGTGGGGTCAAAGGGAGATTTTGTGAGTATATGTTAGGATACAGAGATGGGCCTGTTTATAATACCTAAATGAAATTTGTCATCATAAAACAGACTATAGCTGAGAATGGCTGTCTTCTGTAGGGTGATCCAGGCGTGGAAGGATTGGCTGGGGAGAAAGGAGAAAAGGTAAAGTGGTTGGACTGACGATACTACAGTACTGTTAGATGGTTCTGCTTCAGACAGATAAGAAAGGACTTATTTTTTGTGAAATTACACGCGCCTCGTTGTTCTCATCTTTACCTCGTCTTTTCCGACGGACAGGGACAGTCTGGCGAACCCGGCCCCAAGGGACAGGTAAGAAGACGAAACGAATTCCGCACAGCCTCACGACCGGCATTACCCTGATTACTGCAGCTCAGCCCTGTTTAAGAAGCCTACGATGTGACATTTCCTAGGGCTCCCGCCGCGGTCATTTGTCTTGTGTTCTTATTGCTATGCATCTCCAGTCTCTTCGTTGCTCTTCTCTGACAGCAAGGAGTGAGGGGGGACCAAGGACACAACGGCCCCACCGGCGACGCTGGTAAACCGGGAGACCAGGGTCCCGCGGGTCTGCCCGGGCCCCGTGGCCTCCATGGAGAGAGAGGAGTACCGGGCATGCCAGGGATACATGGGCCAGCTGTGAGTGTCCCTCCCTGAAATATCCCTCTGTGGATATTTTCACCTGAACATTTCTTACGCCTTTATATTTCAAACATCGTTCTCAAGTGGTCTTTGTGATGTTGCCATGTGTGCAGATGTACACTGTTGCCATGTGACAGAGTCACAGAGATGTGTAGTATTAGAATCTGCCTGTGCCATGAAAAATCAAATGGGGCGCATTAAATATTCTAAGAGTTCTGGACAGTGGATTCTTATATGAGGCTCTCTGCTTCTAATTTGCATTTGACACGGCCACCTCTCCTTCCCTTTCTATCTTCCCCCTTCCCCTCAGGGCCGGGACGCTTCAGATCAGCACATCATTGAGGTGGTCTTGAAGATGATACAAGGTTAATATGAATAATTTATTTCCCAAAAACAAGCGATTACCCTGGGCTACGGACTAAAACCGGCTGCAATCACAACGTCAAAAAACGACGACAGCGGAAATCCCTGGAACTAAATTACGTACCGCATGTTTTATGCATAAAAACAAATGCAGTTGATGTGAAATCATCTGTCCTGAGGGAGATCTTGGCTGTCAGACAGTGAGGACGGTGCAGACTATATACATTTCCCACACTTTTCATACTGACCTTTTGTCCCTCCTTATTAGTTTGCTCAAGGTTTGTAAGCGTGTGCTGTACTGTTATAGAGTGCCATTGCTAAATCTGGATTACCCGTTAGCCTTTATCGTGTCACTGAAGTCCTTTGGTCTGTCTGCCATCATGCTCACCCCCGTACAGACAGACGCATGCAATTGGAGGCTCAATGTCAGACACTTTGAGCGAGGGGACAATTCTGGCCTTGTTCCACGCAGCGTGGCTGATTAGATTTGGGCATTGAGGTGTCTTGGGATGTTGACAACACATTAACAGTTGCGGTGTCACCGCTGACACGCCTGTCCAGGCCTGCGCTGTTATCTCGGTGACATTTACCCTCATGTCATTGGATGGTAGATGGTGAGATGCACATAGAACGTGACTTGTGTGTCTTGGATGTTTCTTGTGCTCTGAGCACTGTACTGTTTATCCTGTCTACTCCTGGCAGAGAGGTTAGCCGCTCTAGCGGTGAGCGCTAAAAGGGGTGCGCTGGGCGGGGCCGGGGTGATGGGACCTCCCGGGCCTCCCGGACCACCTGGACCTCCGGGGTCGCAGGGGCCTCATGGACTCACAGGTTCTCGTGGGATTCCGGGCATGATCGGAGCTCCTGGTCAAATTGGGAACACTGGCCTTAAAGGTAAAGCACCTGTAATTGTCTAAAAAGCCAACGGATATAGACTGGGTACACACAGTGTACACACTGGGTGACATGAGGATGTAAGCAGGAAGATGAGTGGTAGAGAAATGTGCTTATCGTCCTGCCTCTGCTGGACTTTGCAGGAAAGAGAGGTGCAAAAGGAGAGAGAGGCGACCCTGGACGACCCCATCCAGGACCCACAGGGCCCCCTGGCTATCCAGGTAAATTTTATTAACCTCTTTATACTCCAGGTTATTATTCAGTAATTAATCTCAAGGTATATTACTCACTACTGTGAATAATTCAGTAACTCTTGAGTAAATTAATATAAAACATTTGTTACTACAAGAGTGTAGAAAGGAAATCTAAACCCTCTGGTGGTTCTTTGGGATAAATGCTTTACTAAACAACTTTTATATTTGAAAGAAGTCATAGGAGTTTTCAAGGATATATTAACTTTTTAATACAATTTAGTACAAGTACACACTGACTGAGCAAGGCTTCAGCAAAGCCCTGCTTTAATGCCATGCTGTGAGGCCCAAGACGTTGATACCCACCCTCTCCTCTCCCAGGTCTCCCGGGTCTGGACGGCGTGGCCAGGGACGGTAAGCCCGGGGAGAGAGGGCCACAGGGCGTGGCCGGAGCGGCGGGCTACCCCGGCAAGGCGGGCCCCCCCGGCCTCCCTGGCTTCTGTGAAGCGGCCGCCTGCCTGGCGGCTTCAGCTTACACTTCTCCCAGACTGCAGGAGGCCGGCAGTGTGAAAGGGCCGTCCACTTAACACAGGCGTCTCGCTGGAGCCTAACGACCTCAGAAGGAGAGAGACAGAAAGCGAGACGCAGTCCTTTCTTCCACCAGACATCATCTTGAAAGCCAGTGGAATGGTTCAAAGAGACAGACATTTCCATTTTAGAGTGATTGTGCATGTGTGTGCGTATGTGCGTGTGTGTGTGTGTGTGTGTGTGTGTGTGTGTGTGTGTGTGTGTGTGTGTCTGTTTGGAAAGGATGACTAGATAATTTGATTACATCGCTAACAGTGTCAGCCAGTGTTAATTGTAATGATAATCTGGGTAAGTTTGGGGGTTGGTGGGCTGGCAGTGTTAATTACTTTGGCACTCCCCACCATGAACACGGTGAGATGTGAACACTGCCAGTGTCAAATCACCAGGATCAGTGGGAGTCTTGGACCAGGACACCCAAGTCCAATCTTTGGTACCGTTTGCTTTTTTTCCCCCTCGGTGATCACATTCTTATTAATTATCATCAAAATTCTTTGGGCAAAGTTTGCAGAAAACTACAAATGACAAGATTAACATTTAAAACTTTAACATTTAAAAGACTACACAGACTTTCCCTTAAACCATGTACAGATTGTACCAATAATAAAAAAAACTACAAAACCGTAGTCGATACCTTTGTAACTTATTGTTAATTACCTCGTGAAAACACTTCTGCTGTTCTAGAGCGTAGAGATCCTGTGTACATTATTCCTCTTGTGTACTGAGTTTCACCATAGAAATGGATACTCTGTTCCTCTAATTGCCCAGCAACAGAATAGTATGCTCATCAACATTATCACTGATTCAGTGCTGTAAATCTTTGTAAATGTTTGTTAATTTTATATGAAAGGCTGGGTTTACAATATGGACAGAAACCCAGAGTTAATGAAAATAATCAGCATTGAAGGTCCAGCTGCGGTGTGACTCCAAACGTCTAGACGTCACTTTCAGGTTAACGAAAACAAAAAAGGCAAACTGATTATCTTCATTAACAAACTATTTATTGGTCTTTATTTGGTTCATCTGTAAACTTTTTTCATGGTTGTTCAGGTCAATTTACATCAATAAAAATGAGTTTTGTAAGACTCAATGTTCTTCTGCATCTTGTAAGGATCTCACAAAAAGCAAAGGAAGCACCTTAATCTTAATCTTAAATGTGCATTAATCCTAATCTGCATTAAGATTAATGTGCATTGTTTTGTGTTCTTTCTATTTTCACCATATTATCTCGCTTGATGAAATAAAACACATGCACCCATGTTGATGTATAGCCTTCATTCATGGTGGGAGACAGATGTAAGCACTAATCCCTTTATTTGCAGCGTCTCCACAGGATAAATCATGTGTCTTGTTGCAAGACACAAAATGAGTGAAGACATCTCAGGGACGGTTAAGGTCAAGTCCACAAGAACACAACACCGCACGCTGCTAGAACAGTCTCACCATTTTCCCAGTACTGACAATCACAAGAAATGTGTTTGACGCCGACAGCTGCTTATCCAGGTGAATGTCAACCAGCTCACATCTTGACCAGCTCTTAAATCAATACAAAATGGGATTTGTTGCCATGATTTTAGATTTCAGTTCCAAGTACCAGCATTGACGTCAAATTGAATATCACAGAAAAAAAAAACACTGCTTTTGTAGAGAACAGTGTGACTTGTGCGTTAGGGGAGACCTTTTCCTAATATACGTGTTGTGACTCAATTAATTATCATACCCCTCCCACTGTGAAATAGGAGACTTACAGCAAAGAACTTTACCTGCACCTCTTCATATGTGAGTAAACAATATAGATGTTATATTTTGTGAAAAAAATGCCACACGGCACAAATGGCTGTGAAAAGAAGGAGAAAATGAGGCAGATCAATAGTGAAATAATGAAAAAGTACACACCTTTGGTTCCAAATTGCTTGTGGCTGTTAGTGTTTGGGCGGGTACTGTTGATATTTCAATAAATGAATCCATACCAATTTGCTGTAAAAACTTTATTGCTTTTCTTTTGAAAATAAATTGCACAGTTATGACTAAAACATGAATGGCACAATTCATGGAGAATGTTTTCCTTTTAAGCTTTTACAAGCATGGCAAAACAGAACTCACTGTAGATCAAAAGGCCTTGGCAAAGTCACCTACATGTGGCAAATTCCGAAAAGTAACTGAAATTCAACTGACTGATCTGAGAACTGAAGAGATACGACTTTGCAAGGGGTAGCTTTGTAGGTGCATTATACGAGATGTTTAAGTTTAACCTGCACCAAGAAAAGATTCATAAATTGATAAACACTAAATAAAAGTTCCTAATGCCATTGTCACAGTTGCGTTTATTCTTTCTGTCAGACAGATGGAGAGATCTGGCTTTAATTTCTAATATCATACATGTGTTCTTTGTTTCAAATGGCAAGGATGCTGCATTGTTTACCCACAGAGAAAAGGTATTAAAAAAAGATGAATCTTTGAAATACAAAGCAGATTTTATTGACCTTTGTTATAGAGAGCACCTCTAAGTGGTCCCTACTCTGACAAACTCACTCTCCCTTCTCCTCTTCCTCCACACACACACACACACACACACACACACACACACACACACACACACACACACACACACACACACACACACAGTTTTGAAGACCTGTCAGAGAATAGATAAAGTGCTGACTGTTTATGCATCAGAGAGGTGCCTGGCTGACACAGCAATGTGTCGAATGGTGTGAATCAAAAGAGCTTTTTGACTACAGCATGATATCTAAACAAGTGATAACGGTGAAGCTAATGTCTCTCATAATGGAGATGTAAGCACAGTCAATTCTGGATGTTATGAGTATTTCAAAAGCAAAAGAGTATCTGAGGGTAAGCATGTGGTGAACCTGATAGTGGTACACTATTCCGAACAAAGGAATTCAAGTTTAAAAGGAATAAGAGGTTTGAAATGCCAATGGTATGGATGTGTCTCTTAAAATTGCTCAAATCATCTTTCCATTTGGTTCTGCAGTAAAAATGTTTTTACTCAAGTAATTTAAATTTTAATATAAAACCAATCAATTTTCAAAAAAAATGCTTGTTTAGTCTTACTGAAAATACCAGAATATCTGAGATTACACTGCAAAAATAAGGTCTCTCGTGCTGCTGGCGATTCATTAAAATTTATAAAAAAAAGCCATTATATATAAATACAAATATGTACAACACAAGCCCTTAAGGGAGCATAATTATATCTTGCTTGTACCTTTTTGTCAAGTGCCATAACCACAGAACAGCCCCAGAACAGCAGGGTAAGAGGATACTCTAAAATCTATCTAGCAATATCTGGTCCAAAAAAGACCAGAGAATCTTTCTCTCACGACATCTCAAGACATTAGGTTGATCTAAAGCAAAGACGTAAGGATAGTTACAAACGTTTGGGACGCATCGACTCAACGAAGCAGTGAATCAGCAAAATGAAATAGCTGCCAGAAAAACCCAAAAGTTGAAGACAATCTGCAGTTAAGCAGAGAAAACAAGGCACGGACGGGTGACCTTGGCTCGGAACAGGAACGGCTCACGGATGACCCGACGGCACAATCGTAGCCAATAAATCAGCAGCTTCAAGGTGGTGAAGCAGGAGAAGGAGAAGCTCTTTTTGGGTTTTGGGGCACATAATCCGAAGATCTTCAGTCAAGCAACAGTAAACAACAACTCGAAATTAAACGATATGCAATTCCAAATCAAAACGAGGCGTGATGGATGAGAAACGGTGAATTCCCAGAGAGTTCGTAATTGTAGCACTCGTGGTAGTGAATGTAAATGAAAACCTTCTGGCATTAGTTCACCTCTAACAGATTTTAGATTACTCCCTTAGTGGCCAAGAGGCTTTAGCCATATTAAGGTGACACAAATGCCGGATAATTCCTCTGGTCCTCCAGGGGTCCCGTCGGGTGCACTGTCGGGGGGTGGATTGAGTGGTGTGATGAGAATGCTGATCTTTGAGTTTCATCCTTTCCCTTTACGCCTCTCTGATTCCCTCAGACTCTCTCACATCCGCATTCTCTATCTAGTACATAGGACCTTTGACTGGAGGGCCCTTAGGGTGGTACTCCACAGGACCACTCATACAGTCTGAGGGGTGACAACGCCCTTCTTTGCCCTTTTGTCCAGGGGGTCCCGGGGGCCCAGGAATGCCAGGGATTCCCTGTTGACCAGAGGACCCTGGTGGGCCCATCTTGCCATATCCAGGAGGCCCAGGAATACCTGGAAAGGAAAGAAGAGGGTGGATTGAGAAGAATCAAAGAAAAATCAAAGAGCATAAGCCAAAAGACATGTGACCCAGGAAGTGATCTTTGGATCCTCCATGACACTCTCCTTTAAACGGTTATCTGAGCTCTCACCTTGAGGACCTGGTGGTCCGCTATCTCCCATCTCTCCCACACCTTTATCTCCTTTCTCGCCCTTCACACCTGGTGGGCCTGCAGACAAATCCACAAAGGAACCAGCCGTTCCGGTGAGGTGCAGAACGGTGAGATTAGGGAGGAGTGCAGTGTTTATTTAGAGCACCACCGCTGCTCTTACCTGCGGGGCCCATCGGCCCCTGTCTGCCCTCGCGCCCGATCTGGCCCGGACGACCCGGCATCCCTGGTGGTCCTGGCATGCCCGAGCTCCCGTCTTTACCTGGGGGTCCTGGTCGGCCAGGGGATGCCACCATCTCCACTGGCATCTGCATACGTGACATGTAGTAGGCCATTCGCTCTGTATGGAGTCAGCCAATGAAAACAGCCTCAATATACCAAAACAGGAGAAAACCTCTCGACTTCCAAGGACAATTTGTGGGCATTGTTACGTTAAATATCGGTGACAACACAGGTTCTCTCACCATCAAAGATCTTTATGACCTGTTGCCTGATGAAAGATTTGATTTCATCGTAGTTAACAACAGCCTGAATACAGAAGAAAAAGAAACACATAAACATGCCTGCATATACTACCCGCATATGACAATGGTTTTATGTCTGTGTCAAATCCTCTCAGTCATAGAAAGCTCTTTAGCCTTACATCATTTCCAGGGGTTCCTGGTGGTCCAGAAGGCCCTGCTTGTCCAGGAGTCCCAGGGCTACCTCTCTCCCCACGGGGGCCCGTTGGTCCCATAACTCCTCCAGAGTCTTTAGAGGAGTAGCCTCCTCCGCCAGGCGGCCCAGGACGGCCACGCTCTCCAGGGGGGCCTCTTGACCCCGGGGAGCCTGCTTCACCCTGGGGACACAGAGACATAGGGAATAAGGAACCAAATAAACTGTAAGTAGGAATCAATTACCATAAATAAAAATAAAACGGGCCAAACATTAACCAGATGACCAGTGTTGTCTGTTAAAGTTCTTTTGGCTTGCTGTCCAAAAAACATAACAGAATATACAACATATGCTGCAATATCCACTTAACTTTATGTGTAGTTAAAGAGGTAATGCATAAACACCCATGTGGTCTTAGAGTCTGCAAATTTTTACCGTTATATAAGCAGGATTCACTTGTTAGGGTGAATTCTGGATGAAACTGCCCTTACAACACGAATTGCCACTGCAACCCTCTAATCGCCACGGCAGAGCTGATGACCATTAACACTTTCAAAAACAAAAAAACTATCAGGAGCGAGTGAGCCGACTGTGTGGACCCTGGCACCGCCACGCTGTGGGCTGGCGGAAGGCCTTTACGACGCCCTGCCCTCAGAATGACAGCTGCACCTGCTCAGTACAGCTACGCAGCTGTCCAGCTGAACACGGTGGCGTGGCAGGGTGGGTGTGGAGGGTGCTGCACACTCATGGCGGTGTGGCCAGGCACGGCGGGGGAGGGAGGGGGGGTTCCAGGTAGCCCACGGTCCTGTTGCACACACTCATCAGGAACACTCATGGGCGGCGCGTGTTTTAGTCAACAGCGTGCCCACGCAAAATAAAAACACAAACAGAATCCCCAAACGCACCTTTTGTCCATGTGAACCGGGCTCTCCGGGCAGTCCTGGTGATCCCTGAGAGACAGATTAAGGAAGTAAATGAAAAAGAACCATCACCGAGTTTTAATCTTCGGGCAGGTGGACCAGCCGCTAGGCTGACGGATGAATCGGGATGCAAACAGTGACCTTACGGGCTCACAAGGTCAGGAAGTGACCGGGTCAGAAGCGTAACTTACATCTTTACCCACGGGTCCATCGTTGCCTGGTTCTCCCTGCCAGAAATTCAGAGAGAAAAGAAAAGAAAGCAAAACATGTGACATCCGGTTATTCTGAAGAGTTAATGCTGGAATGCGGAGGTTTAAGTACGGCCCATGCAGAGGTGTGATGAAACGAAAGCACAGACCATCTGTCCTGGATGTCCGGGACCCCCTGGAGAGCCGGGCACACCTGGCAGCCCTCTCTCTCCTGCCTCGCCCCTATCACCTTTAATCCCCTGCACGTCGACAGAGGGACAGAGTGCCCGGGATTAGGCTGGATACCAGCAGAGTAGGATATAATTAACACATTAAACAGATTTGTTAATCTGGCTTGCTCACCACGCCAGGAGGCCCAGCTGGTCCAGGTGGACCTGGGGGACCTATAGGACCCTGTAGAGTGAATTACATAAATCACTTAATACCGCATCGTTTGTACTCTTAGTGGATTAAAATGGAGGAATACGAGAATGAAATTCCTGAACACTTACCAGATGTCCTGGTGCTCCTGGTGGTCCTGGGGACCCTTGTGGACCGGGTTCACCCTGAAAACATGGGTTACACGCAAACTGATCACACATCAAAGAAGGCTTTTGTGGTTCTGTAATCTAAAACCTTGGGTAAAAAGCGTGACGACCCTGAGTGTGAAATCCTGTGGTCAGATATGAAGACACTTACCTCAGGCCCTGGTCTTCCTGCTGACCCCTGGGGGCCCTGAGGTCCAAGATCTCCCTACAGAATTTAATCCGGGAGGGTGAATGACAGACAAACAGGGAAGAGAGAAAAGAAGCAACAGAGAAACGGAACAGTTTTCATGTGTTTACTTAATCGGTGTGGAAAAAGGTGATTAAATGAAAATGTTTTCTCCACCTTTTGTCCTGGGAAGCCCGTATGTCCTTTTATGCCTTTGAATCCCTGGTATGAGAAAGAATATCATAATTAACATACATCATACAGACTCGCAAGAAACATGAACCCAGAAACATCAACCATCTGTGAAGTTCACATCTCTGAAGGCTTAGAAGGTTTCACGCTAATATCCAGACTCTGGCGTTTCTCGACATTTATTACAGAAAGAAAATCTACACTGCCTCAGCTGCTCAGAAGTCAGTAAACAGTGAAGAAAGAAAGACACGCATGTTCATACCGGAATTCCCCTGAGTCCAGCTGGGCCGGCCACACCTGGCTCCCCCTGCATGAAATGGGGAGAGAGAGAGAGAGAGAGAGAGAGAGAGAGAGAGAGAGAGAGAGAGAGAGAGAGAGAGAGAGAGAGAGAGAGAGAAGGATGTGGTTGCATTTACGAACAACAAGAACCTCACGAGCAATGTGATGATGGGCAATGTTAGTGCACTTAATGATCAAAGAGCAAACTATAAACATATAATCTAGATTTAAGATCCATGTGTCTTCTGACCCGAGGTCCTGGCTTTCCGTCCTTCCCATCAAGGCCTTCTGTCCCAGGAGGGCCCTGCACAGGCACAAAGAAACAGCCAATTACACATACACACAAATAAAACACTGACAGTTACAGATTTCTTGTGGGCAGACACACTGTAGATCTTTGCTAAGCACTTTTCATGGACTCTGTGCTAACATATGGTGGTTCCCTGGAGGCTGTGGCGCTGGCCGTAGTCCTAGTCTCCCCCACACTGGCACAGATGCTACATTAGCTGCACAGATGCCACAGTCTCAGGGCTCATGCTGACACTTCGAGAAGGCCCTCTCACCGGCATGCCTGGCCTTCCTGAAGGTCCAGCGGGGCCTGTAGGGCCTTGTGGCCCCTGACCCCCGGGACTGCCCTGTTGGAGAAGAACAGATTAATTTAATCCAGTTAATCCCAACATATAGGAGTGATGTACGTCACGACAGGTACATATATCTGCTTGTGTACGCGTGTACCAATGTGAGAGAAAATTTGCGTTTGTACAATGAAACATGCATTTTTGCGGTACCCAATAGGTGTTATGCATCATATCTTTTGACAACCAGTGAGACACTGGACGTCCGGTTACTTGCCGGCTCAGCCTTTGGCCCTGGTGCTCCAGTTGGACCGGTTTTTCCTGGGAACCCTGGTGTGCCCTGAAAAGACACAGAGCCGTCAGAACCAGGAAGATCCGCAGGAAACAAATACGTAGAGAGTAAAACCTCGATAATTATTTTCTACCTGCTGTCCTGGGAATCCGGGTGGTCCTGGGAAGCCCTAGATTGAAACATAATTCCATAAACCACTCGTACTGTGTCTTCTGTACCCGCAACTCTACGAAAGCTCAGTCTATCCACTTGGGGATTGCACTTTTCTGGTTTTGTTTTGCAAGAGTTATAAATACATGTCAAAAAGGAAACATGGCGACTTTGATATTTTTCAAAGAAAGCAGCATCAAGAGATGTAGCAGATATAAAATTCTTTCAGGACAAAAAAAAAAAGTTGTTTGGTAACAACTGAGACCCTTTATCTTTTGTACCTGGTCCCCCTTTGGTCCCACGGGTCCTGATACTCCTGCTTCCCCCTTGGGACCCTACAGGCACAGGAACACATGCATATGGAGTGTTACAGAAACACAACGAAGGCCTAACAGACTGTTGTTCTTGCGAACCCAACCCGAAGCCTCTATACACTCTACAGAACTGAAAGAAAAGCACAAACAGGTGTGCATGAGAGTTTAAACGTGATGGTCCCTGAGAGTGTGGATGTTTTCTTACAACTGGGCCTGGCGGTCCCTGGTATCCCGCAAGTCCAGGTGGGCCCTGCAGATGCAAATCAAAGCTGTCATGCCATCAGTACCGTTAGGTGGCGCTGCTGTGATCGGCTGCAAAGAGGAGGGTTCTCACCGACTCTCCTTTCTGCCCCGCGGTGCCGGGGTTCCCTCGCTCGCCTTTCAGCCCCTAAAGAAGAACACGCAGAGGTGGGTTCATATAATCACACATCTCCGCACTCAAAACCCATACAAGCTGCAACTTGTGTCAACCAATGTCCTGTGTACATCTAATACCGAAGAACAGAAGACCAATCGGTGTAAGTCACATGAAACAGGTCATCGGAAAGGCGTGTGACATAAGGCAGAAGCAGGAAGTAAACTTTACTTACTGGAAGGCCAGGTGGGCCCATGGTTCCTGGGTACCCAGGAGTTCCAGGAGGACCCTGGGGAAAAAAAATCAGAAAAAAATGGCTACTGGTACAATAGTATAACTCATAGAGCCAGTAATTTACAAGTAGAATGGAAAATGCTTGGAATGCGAGTGCTTCAAGTCTTTGATCTTCAGTGCATTCTTTTACCCCCCCCAAATAAACAGTCACAGCACATACTTGTTCCCCTTTTAATCCAGGAAGTCCATGCGAGCCTCGTTCACCCTGCTGCCCCTACAGTTTGTAAACAACAGAGGTGATGGATCAGAAAAAAAGGATGATAAAAGTAAATGTTCGGCCCAAGAACATGACGTGCGTTCATGTTGTGAGGCGCTCCACAGTAGTGATGAGACCAGCAGCCATTGTTTCAAAGTGCCTGTTTACAAGTCTCCCACACAGCCCGTGTTCTTCATCATGATTTGAGCAGATTATAATGTTGCCTGCAGATTGCCTTGCAGTTCAGATCACATTTCTGTGAGCTTGGTGCTAATGCATTTTGCTGGATCTTGACACCATCTCATTATTTACTTCCTAAGCGAGGCCTGGTAATGGCTTGAATGAATTATTGATTCCTTCTCTCTTGTCATCTGTATTCCCCGTAAATAAACAAATGATGCAGAGATATTACCTTTATTATCAGGGGGCAAAATGTGTCTATTGGCTATTGGAGATGCATAATGAAAGATATGTGCACCTGTGCTGAATCTCAGAAGGGATTATCCATTTAGTGTCTCTATGCATGGATACACACTGGTATTTCCCATAGCTAGAGTGTGCTCTGCAGTGGCGTGTGCAAAGAAATCTACATGAAACTGCTGGAAAAGTCAAGCATGCATCCCAAGTCACAAAGTTAATTTTTTCAGTTCCTTTTTCTCTGAAAAGAGCTGGAAATGAAAAAGAAATTAAACCAAAGGGCCAAAGAGAATCCCACTGTGTGGTGATGAAATGAGAGCCAGAGAGAAGCTCCTTCAGGAAAGCGTGGCTTACTCAGCTTAAACGAGCCCGCGGCCACACTCGGGCATTCCAGCCTATTCTACATGCCAGCCAAGGGCCAAACGAATTGCGCTGGACGGCTGCAATTTCTGGCGGCTTTGCATTGTGGTCCTCTAAAAGCCTGCTGACTAGACACGCTGCATGTGTGGTTCAGTAATGTGTTTAGTCAATCTGCAGATCAATGTGGGGGAGTAAAAAAAAAGCGAAAGCGCAGTGACGTCCTACTGTTCGGCTTTTCTCCGTAATGGCTAGAAGAGTAACGGTGATCGGAGAAACCAGTGTCATCAGCTGAGCGGTTTGAAAAGATTCGGAAGCGTACTGAGCCAAACGCGAGAGTGCGGACGGCGCGTGCGGGGCCCGAACGTGGGCCACGTGCACCGCAGAATCCGGGCAGGCTCAGACAGAGCGTCCCCCTGAAGCCGCCTCTCGCTACGCTGAGGCGCTGGGAGCAGAGGGGGGAGACCTTCGCCTTCGACAGCGGACAAACCCGAGCACGAAAAGGCTTTAGGCTTGCTTTCTCTTTTTGACATCATTGTGACTGCTGACGCTCTGTCAGGAACCGGAGAACGGAAGACAGACAGGAAGAACGCTTCCTGTGTATTTGTGCTCTGCATGCTATGTTCGGCTGTGTCTGTGAAGGACGCGGACTACTTACAGGTAGGCCGGAAGAGCCTTGAGGTCCAGGGAACCCAATGTTACCCTGAGGAAAAGAGTGAGGGTAGATAAGAGCAGTTCTCCATATACACTAAACCAACGCAAGGCAGGAAATAAGCTAGAAAAAGGATGAGAGGATGGTAAGATGAAACAAAAGAAACTCATTGAACATAAGCACAGCCAGTCAAATGCCCAGACGAGTCAAAAGGCTTCGTCACTCACTGCACTGCAGTTTTAAGGTGTGTCAAAAGGGGGCTCTGTGGTCTCGCTTTGAAAAGCTACGGGGGCTTCTTGCTTTTTGGGGTTTTTTTGTGAGTTTTTTCTTTTTTTATCATGCCTAATTGAAAACAGCAAACCTGAAATTAAGTAGCTCACGTAAACAAGCGAAACGCAGGGCCTGCTATGTTAATGGCGTCGTCAGGACATTAAGAGGGCTCTGGCCCCTCTGTCACTGCTAAAGCAAGAACGGCTGTGCTCACAGTGCCGCGATTGTATCAGAGATATCTGGTCAGTGGAAATAACAGAGAGGGCCAAAGACACAATAAATAATTTTGCTTCGAGGAAGACGGGGGAAAAAAAAGCATTCATGGCATCCTTGAGTAAGATAAAGCCAGCAGACTTACAGGACTTCCAGGAAGACCAGGAGGCCCCCGTTCCCCCCTTTCACCCTACAAGACAGAAAACAAAAAACAATACAGTGTGGTCAACACGTGAAACTACAACACAAACATACCCACGAGACGACACAAACATACCCACGAGACAACGCAAACATACCCACAAGACAACGCAAACATACCCACGAGACAACGCAAACATACCCACAAGACAACGCAAACATACCTACGAGACGACACAAACATACCCACAAGACAATGCAAACATACCCACGAGACAACGCAAACATACCCACGAGACAACGCAAACATATACACGAGAGAACACGAACACATCCACATACAGTTCGCCGGCAAGACAATGCGGAAATGTAACAAGGATATATATATATATATATAGTATATATATAAAACAAAGAGAAAATGCTGGAAGTCTCTCTAACATTCTACTAACTAATGAGCTTCTTGCCGAGTGCACTTTCTCACCGGATCTCCTTTGATCCCTGGTTGCCCTGGGATACCGGGCGTCCCCGGCACACCTGTGCAAGCATTGTTGCTGTTCGTCTAGAAGAGATTAAACAGGAAGGGCATGGCATTACGGGTGAGTGTGGGGCAGTGGGGGTCTCTCTGTGGTCCCGGCGAGGGTTCAGAGAGCTGTGCGTGCACTCACCGTGCCGCGCGATGCTTCCTCCTTCTGCAACTTCTGCAGACACTGAAAGGCCAAGCAGAGACCGTCACTGGCTCATTCACGTACAGCTTGCGTGACCACAAGCCAATCCGGAGGTTTAACTGGGCATGCGGTTGCAATAGGTTACGCTACATATCCCTTCTTGTCTCACCTCTGCCTTAATGCACAATATATGGCGCCTTTCGAGCACAATATCCGATAAAGGAATGTTAAAATTGTTAAAGCAACGGAAAAGTGCCACCGCACGCCTCCTTACCCTTTCACAGCCGTCCATGTCGATGACACCGGGCTTGCCCTGCTCGGACCTCTGGGCGGGTACACCGGGCACGCCGGGCACACCGGGCAGGCCCTGGGAGCAGTCCTCACACTGCACCTGCCACAGAGCACATTGTCACACACACTGCCCAAGTTTTGCGCTTACAGGACGCGACACGGGAAACAAAGGGACAACATGCGTGTGGGATCACTGCATGACGAGAGGTGAACGGAAGCCCTTCAGTTACTACCCTGTCCAATGAACATGGACACGTACATGAGATGGGCCAATCTGCATGCTACCATGAGCATTTAATACGGAACAGCTTGAAGCTCTGGACATGTTCAAGATTGGGCACAACTGAAATACCAAAACATCATGTTGAGCTTTTCAACTGATAAAATATGGATTGTAAGAATTTTATCTTCTCATGCTCCTAACTCCATACAATGATCTGATTTGAGTTTTGCAAAATGAGGCACATAAGTGCAGACAATACAGCAAAAACATTGAAATTAAAATGTGTCCAATGACTTATTTAAGTAATTTGATAACCTCAGCTAACCTTTTTGATTAATACATTATGCATTATTTATATAATAAGAAATGTTAGACAATTATGATGAGTTGTAGATTGGGACGCAGATCAGAATTCCACCGCTCTCTCCCCTGTTCCAGGTTGCCAAGCTAATCTTTCAGTGCAGTTCTTTGGGTGTGAAGTGAATAGTTTAAACTGTGCACACAAAGCATGCCTAATTCTTTCTGACAAAAGACAGTCTAAAGAACTGACCCGAGGTCCAAGTAGAGGATAAAGACTTTGCAATAGAACCTTCGAGTAACTGGGCCATTGGTTCAAACACATGCAATCAGTCTTACATTGTTGCTAACCTTTAAGTCAGTGGAAGTATCGTCCTTTGGAAGGGGAATCTGAAAAATGGAATTAAGAGAGAAAGACAGACAGACAGAGAGAGAGAGATATGAGCCATGCAGGCATGGCATATGTAGGAAAAAAAATTATATATATTTTTATAAAAAGGGCATAACATTACAGGAATGTTTACTTGATAAATTTACAAACATCTGAAATTTCAGCAAGATCTGAACAGCAGCAATATTTTTATGTATTTTATATACATATCAATATTAGGAATATTTGATCACTTAGGAATATTTCATTTGAAACCAAAATAATGCCTCCAGTCTTATTACATTTATATATTTTTAAGGTTTTTTTAAAGTTGAAAAAATTACAATTATTTTCATTAATCCTTATAATTCATTACTATTATTTTTATAGTTTGTCATCACAGTTTAGGAAACATTTTTTTCATAACAGACAGCAGTTCAAGAGGTCATACAAATCACATCTGACTACTGGGATTTCCAACAGCATCATATTCAAAGGATTAAAAATCATGACTCCTATTCACGCCTCTTTCGTGTAAACAACTCAGTTTCACCGAGCCGTTTCACATGCTTCAGCTGCAAATAAACAGGCACCAATGTTAATGTGGCTCCTTAAAGGAAAATAATTATTTTGGCGTGATGGAATATCTGGGCTTTAACCCCCAGCTTGGCCTGGCAGTAAACTAAAGACTCTGCCAGCTGGGTGGTAATAAGGCAGGTGTGTTCAGTCAGTAGGCATGTATGAAGGTCATATTTCTTCTGTCAGTATTAGGTGGTCTAGAGCATGTGAATCCCAACCAGTGGTGTGTGAAGTGATTTCACAGTGTGATCGTTTGCAAGGAGAAACCTGAAAATTACAGTCTGCTTCCTGCGATATCCTTCCAGTAGTTTGCTAGCACTGCCTTAGCTGCTGTAATCAGCAGGGGCTGTAATTTGGGTTTAACGGTGATGTGATCTGCAGCACCTCTGACTGTAGCTGTGTACAATTACAGGATCTCCAAAAGTGTCCACAATTACATATCAATGTGGAATTATGGATGTAGAGCTATTCTGCACTTTTTATATTAAAACCTGCCTTTTTTTTTCACACAAATTCTTAGTTTAAATTTCTTTTAACATTTAAGAGACCAAGTTTTACCAAGTTAGCTTAGCTAAAAGGCTGACTTTTTCAAAGAGGTTGGACGTTGGCGGGGGTTAGAGGCATTGACATGTAACAAAAGTAGTTTGGCTGACAGTGGAGCTGGTGGTTGGAGTCTGGTAACGTCAGAAGTGGAGCAGTACGAGTGGGGGAATTCGGAAGCCCTGCCAAATTTCCAGCACAAACAATACACGTGAAAATGGGGGACCAGCACGGGTCTGTGGCCAGTGGACTAAACCAGCCTGCGCAAAAACAGAGACCCAAGCACCAGAGGGCTTTATGGAGAGACCTAACGGCTTTTACTGTTTACTGTACATCATTCACATTAATGACCACCCTGGGCCGCGACGCTACGGCCACGTTCATGACTCCACAAAAGCCAAGGAAGCAGAGTCAACACTGAGAGTGCAATAAGATCATTGGCCTCCATAAAGAACGCAACCCAACACAGATAAGTCACACAGTGCTGAGTTAGGACACTTACAAGTGCTTACCCGTTTCTTTCAAAACCATAAAAAACACAGATGGTACATTGCTATTGTTCTCAAGATGCCGCTCTAGTGAGCTCTGCCTCCCCGCATCATTAATTCCACTAACGGCCCATTTAAAGTCAGACCTGCTCCAGTTCCAAACCAGATGTCGACCAACCAGGCTCTTCAGATTTAGTTTAAACCAGTTCCAGAGCTACATCGCTCCACTAGCTCCTCCCCTATCTGGTTACTCACTGCTTGGCCGGGCAGACCTGGTTTCCCTGGTAAGCCATCGTTGCCAGGGAGACCCTGTAAGAAGGAACTGAGGTTGAATTGGTTTAGCCTTCAGCTGCCCCCCGGACAGGTGCTTCTCCAGCCGGGTAGAAGGAGAGGAGCCAATGCCCTGGACCCTCTCCTGGTTTGTGTCCCAGCTTGTAGTCTACATTTATGTTTAGCTTGCTTTGTTTCCTTGTTTTTAGATTTAATTCTTCTTATTCCGGCTTGGGAAATCAACACAACACCAGGTTAAACACCAAACAGCGCCCACAGTGAAGCCTCGATGAAACGATACATCGCCCAGTTCCTTAACGCGATGGGCTTTTTTCAAATGAAAGCCATAAAAATCATACAAAAGGTACTTTAAGTGAAATTTAAACTTACAAGCAAGTCGTGTGCTCTGTAAGTACACAGTTAACGGGAGATGTGATAATTGATGTACATACTTCACAGTGAGCTCTGTACGGCTTTTAAAAGAAAGCAGCATGGTATTCTCAGCTACACACAATAATTACATTGGTGTTGCAAGCAAATTTAATTTTATAGTTTAATTCTATTTAACATTTAATTTGATTTGAAATGATTGAGTAAATCTGCTGTGATTCACTCCTACATTTACTTTGTGCTTTTAAATCACAGCCTAATCTCACGTCCAACATCCCCAAGCCCCATTTCAAGCGTTAGTGCAACTTAAACACAGGCAGCGCAGTTTAACACCACTCCAACCGCATTAAATCAGCAGCGGTCAACAAAAGCAGCTACATTACAAATTACAAATTATACTATTTAACCTATGGCATGTTTACATTAAAGTTACATTTGATTACAATTACTTTACTAAGGTAATTGAAAGCAATTGCTTTAATTAAACTTTAATGTAAGGTTTACATTACATTAATATTTGATTATTTGAAATCTTTTATGACATTATATAGAAAATGTTATGGTAAAAACTATTTTTTATTAGCTTTAGCCAAAGCCCATAGCTACCCATGCAGGGCACCCCCGACAAACAAACAAAAAAAACCCAAAACACACTACAACAGCGAGAGACAGACGCACACAGCAGCAGAGGACGGGCAGGCTCACATACACAGGATAGACTCCCATACTAATAGGAGCATGGGAGGTCCGTGGCAGTGTGAGCCACCCAGGCCACTCAGTACCTACCTGTAGGCCTGGAGTCCCTATGAAGCCCTGGGGCCCTGGGGGGCCAGGAGGGCCCGGAGGTCCTGGAGGCCCCTGAAGCACAATCAGAAAGAGCAAGCACAAGCCAGATCTACATGGGTTATATGAGGCAAGATCAATAGCACATTGCTCTTTTCATTCACAAGGAAGCCATGTATCAAAACGATACACTCATTATTAAAAACATCTACCTTTTACAGGGACAGCAAGCCAAAATAGGCCATAGTTAGCCCTCAGTTTCTCAGTGGTCATGTTTTGATAGTTGGGTTCCTGGTGGTTAGACTAGGAGTTTGAATTTGTTGGCTGGTTCAGAATATCCCTTATTCCCAGAACCCACAGTGATACCAAGCCATGAAAAACACAGCTGGGACTGACAGATTCATGAATAAGGTAGAGGGTTATGGACAGACTGTACATGGCAACTGATGGGCTTTTGTCTGTAATTGTACCCATATAAATTGCACCTGTATGGCAGGTGAACTTAATAAAGTAGTGGTAGATGTTTCTAATGAAGTGAGTGCTGAGTGCATGATTTCCGTGTGCCGCATCTCAGAGAATCCAAGAAAAAATGAAACATCTCTGACACATTTACATCCATTTTCTATGTAGGGGCAAATGACTTATATTGCTAAGCCCAGCAAGAACGATTGCCATGTGATGCCATGTAATGCAGAAGCTCCATTGAAGACAACGTCTCCATTTCATATGGTTTGTTTTAGTGATGCTGTTTGTGGCACGCTGACAGTATGATGCTAAATGCGTCCTAGAGTCCTGTTCACTGCACAAGGCATATAGCTGAGCATGGTGCAGACTCGGGGACCTGCCTGTAACATGTTTCCACCACCAGGAGCACCCTGCAAGACAAAAACAATCTAGCTCAGAGCGCACACGCACACACACACACACACACACACACACTGCGCACACCGTCACCCACATCGAGCACCTGCACATGCATGCGTGTCTGCATGTGTATGTGTGTGTGTGTGTGTGTGTGTGTGTGTGTGTGTGTGTGTGTGTGTGTGTGTGTGTGTGTGTGTGTGTGTGTTTAGGTGGGAACGAGAAGATGTAAAAGCACTCACAGGTCCTCCAGCTCCGGAGGAGGGATAATGCAGACAGCCGCACTCTCCTGGCTCGCCCTAAAATACAAGAGAAAACGCAACAAGCCGCGTCCCATCATGCCTTGCTGCAGAACCCCTCCCACACGACTGCAATGTGGACGACATCGGCAGGGCAGCTGAGCACTAACACATGGACACCGAAACAGTGTGCAGCAGACCTCGATCCCAGTACCCCCAGAGTAATGACAAAATACTCTGTCACATTTAAAGGGAAATATGCATCGTCGGCTGCTGGCAACAGTCGTCTTCTCTGTTTAGATGACTGAGACGTAATGGACAACAGTGGAGAATGACGTATTTAGCAACCACATTCCCTCTATTTCTTCCTCTCTGCCAACACATCAGTAGATAATAGCTGACAGTTAATTAATAGCATCATTTCTGCTCTTAAGGATACTTTTAGCTCTCTCTTTTAGCACAAATGATTCTGTCATCCTTTCGCTCTCTAGCATTTTCTGTGTCTCAGGGGCAGACACCTCACTGTCCACACAAACGTTCCCCTCAAGACCGCTCCTTCCATGCCCAAAATACACAAAAATGAACACACACACTCATACACACAAGCGGATTTACACACATAAGCTGATTTGGGGGATCTCCCAACAGCCTCTTCTGCCTACTGAGCTAAAGACTTACCTTGTCACCCTTAGGTCCGCTGGCTCCCTGAAAGACAGAACACACACACACGCACACGCACACACACACGCACACACACACAGTGGTCTGTGAGATGAGTGCAGATGAGGGAGAAGAGGCTACAGCTGATGAGATGAAAGCAGACATTGTGTTGTGTTATGGATTCAGCCACAGGTAGAAATGACCCTGTCGGTCTTTCCCTCCACTCCTGGATTCTCTTGGATAAAGTCCCTGGTAATTAACAGCTAATGTAGTAAAGGCTGATGGCACCTCCTTTGTTACTTTAATGAGAGCTTTTGCCCAGACAATAACTTCTCTCTGCAGCTGTCGAAAGTTCATCTGATGCCAGGAGAATACTGCATTTTTTTTATTAATTGTAGGTTGCATGAGTTATGCAATAAGTATAGTTTTGTAGCAGGAAATGGCTAAATGATTGGCGTGAGATAAGGAGATGAAGCAGATGTGAGCCGAGATCTTTACTCACAGGTCTGCCATCTTCCCCGGGGATCCCGTGCAGACCAGGAACACCTTCTCTGCCCTGAGACACACAACACATAAATCACATCCTGACAAACACACATAAAACCACAAGCTCGCACACGCTCAAATGCAATCTCAACATACACACGCTCACACAAGTCGATTCACCTTTATTTATATGGCACGTTTATTCTAATCCTACCACATACTTACCGGCGGTCCAGTCACGCCGACACCCATCGGTCCCTGAGGCCCTGGGGGCCCAGTCTCGCCTTTCAGGCCCTGTAGAGGTGACACAAAGGATTGTGAGCAGCCTTAGGGCCCGGTTGGCATAAAAATTGCAGAATCATGATGGCGGTCACCTACCCTCTCTCCGGGTGGCCCAAAAGGCCCTGGTGGGCCCCGGGGCCCTACTGGACCCTGCAGAATACAGTTATACAAAGCCAAATACATTACACAGGAAGAACAGAAAGCATGCGGAGGCCTACGGCTTCTAATTGGACGAATCTATTGCTATGGGAACTGATGCATTTGTTTAAAAATGCAAAGCATGGTAATGCACTTACAGCAGCTCCAGGAAAGCCTCTCTCTCCTGCTTCACCCTAAACAGAGAGAGGGGATGGATTAGTGGATAATGCACATGTCTCTGCCACACAGTGTATAGCAGCACATCAGCAGTTCTATGATTCAGGTGCATTCCCCATATGTTTATACTCTCACCGGCCACTTTATTAGGTATACCTTGGAAGTACTGGGTTGGACCCCATTTTGCCTTCAGAATTGACTTAATTCTTCGTGGTATAAATTCAACAATGTACTGTAAACATTCCTCACAGAATCTGGTCCATATTGATATGATGGCGTCACACAGTTGCTGCAGATTTTCTGACCTTACCGTCAAAACGTCGGAGCAGAAATCGAGACTCATCAGACCAGGCAACATTTTTCCAATCTTCTATTGTCCAATTTTGGTGAGACTGTGTAAATTGTAGCCTCAGTTTCCTGTTCTTAGCTGACAGGAGTGGCACCCGATGTGGTCTTCTGCTGCTGTAGCCCATCCGCACATGTTGTGTATTCAGAGATGCTCTTCTGCATGCCTCGGTTGTAACGACTGGTTATTGGAGTTATTGTTGCCGTTCTATCAGTTAGAACCAGTCTGGCCATTCTCCTCTGACCTCTGGCATCAACAAGCCATTTGCACCCACAGAACTGCTGCTCACTGGATATTTTCTCTTTCTCTGACCATTCTTTGTAAACCCAAGAGATGGTTGTTCGTGAAAATCCCAGTAGATAGCAATTTATGAAATACTCAGACCAGTCCATCTGGCACCAACAACCATGCCAAGTTCAAAGTCACTTAAATCACCTTTCTTCCCCATTCCGATGCACAGTTTGAACTGCAGCAGATCGTCTTGGTCATGTCTATTGAGTTGCTGCCATGTGATTGGCTGATTCAACATTTACGTTAATGAGCAGTTGGACAGGTGTACCTAATAAAGTGGCCGGTCAGTGTATTTAGCTTAAATCTGCGAGCGCTTCAAATATCAGCTTAATGAAATATGTATGTTCAACCAGCATTCCACAAATAACACTGAAAATGAGATTTGCTTTTCATATGACCTCATCGGATTTATGTGCATCATTATAATGTAAAATGGCTTTCTGCCAAAAATGCCTATGAGACATTAATGGTGTCCAAATTGGTAAAAATCCCACTTCAGTGATTTTTTTTAGCAATTTAAATCACATTTTTGAAGCCACGCATCAGAAACCTGAATAAATATTAGTTTTAATTGCATGTTTAAACTTAGCCTCAGAGTGTTCTACTTAATATACCTGAGATCCCGGGAGACCAATTCCTGCAGGTCCTGGATCACCCTATATTGGAGCATATGCAAGACTGAAATGACTACAACATCTGATAAACACACACAGACACACTGAAATGACTACAACACCTGACAAACACATACAGGCACAGTGAAATAACTACAATACCTGAGAACCACAAACAGATATACTGAAATGACTACAACACCTGACAACCACATACATACACAACGGAATGACTACAACATCTGATAACAATACACACACACACACAGTAAAATGGCTACAACACCTGATAAACACACACAGACACACTGAAAATACTTCAACACCTGATAAATACACATACACAGTGAAATGACTACAAACACTAATAACTACATACAGACACAATAAAAGGACTACAACACCTGATAAACACACACAGTGAGATGTCTACAACAGCTAATGACTACACACACACACAGACACAGTGAAATTACTACAACACCTGATAAACACACACATTCACACTAAAATGACTACAACACCTGATAAACACACACATACATAGGGCATAACCCACACACACAAACATCCAAGTTGAACATGTCGCTACCTGACTTCCTTTAGGTCCTGGAGGGCCCTGGACACCAGGCACCCCTGGCACACCCTATAGAAGAGTGATATAAGACAGTAAAGTCAACATCCTTTGGCATCGAGCAGTACATTTTTCTTTTGAAAAAAAAAAGACCTGCCTTCTCATGCCAAAACCGTGTGAACGGGGCGTAGGGATTACGTATTTAAGAGGCGCCGCGCTCCTCTGTTTATATCTAATGTGAAAGTAAGCTTGGGAAGCAGACAGGCACTCACGTGTTTCCCAGTCCTCCCCTCACCAGGTGCACCTGGCTCTCCTCTCTCTCCCTTGGGCCCAGGGAAGCCCACCACATTATCCCCTCCCTCAGGGATTGATGGACAGCTGTCACAGGCATCGCCCTGGCAACAGAGTCAGAAGACAAGTGGCCCCATGGGTGATGCGCTTGAGTGGCTCCGCCCCTGAGCCGAGGTTTGGGAGTGCACCTCTTTGATATGTAAATGGTATGTAGGTCATTTAGTTTAACTGCTGCCACATGTTGTTTAACGATTAATTAATTTATTTATGTAAGCAATCCCAAGTGAATCCACTGCAATCATCTCTGTTTACACTTCCGACAGCATTATCTACCAGCATTTCCTGTTCAGCACAAGCTAAAGTTTAAATTTAGCCCTGCCAGTTCTGTGTTATGTTCAGTACTTTTTCAGTGTCCCTGAATGCAGTATGTTAGTATTAGTTTAGACATTCCACTTCTTCCATACACAAAGTAGACGTTCACAACATAAAGAATGCTATTTTGCTGTGCTGATTGTGACAGTGATTTATGCAGCTAATTTTTTATAAAGCTATAAAGCATTTAGTTGTTTGAATGAAGCATTTATCCATTCGTATATATGTTTATGAGGCATTACCATGTAACCTTTATATCCTACGTGTTAGCACGCTAGCACCCTGGATGCTAAATATGATGCCCTGGTAATGCTATACTGTGTCCTGTCTTCCGCGCTATACTATATAGTCCAGATAAACACACTGAGAACAGCACACCCAAGTTCAGATTTTAACCCTTATATGGTCCAAGGGTCTGTGGGACCCATTTTGAAAAAATCAGCTTAAAAAAATTCTACAATTTTTTTTTTTTCAAACTGAGATTCATTGGTCCTTGGCTCATTTTCCGTGAGCAACATAAGTCAGAAAATATTTTCAATGACCACCCCCCCGTACCCCCCCCTTCACATTTGTATTACATACAGGGTCCAGGGTCCACTGGGCCCTGGGCTAGTCAAAGTGGGCAATCAACATTGGGTTGGGTAGTTGATAGTCGTCTGTATGACTTTAAAGGATATACAAACAAAGGACAGAGGTGTTTGGCATGCAAGGGTGGGCAACCATCAACACTTTTGATGGTTGTCACATCAGGGGTTGATTGCATATTGTCAGACAGTGGACGAAGAATCTCTATAGAGACAAAGGGGTGAGATCTGAAAGAAGCATCTTTTCTCTCAGCCCTCATTATCCCTCCCTCCTCTCTGGACCTGTATGTGTGTGTATGTATGTGTGTGTATGTGTGTGTGTGTGTGTGTGTATGTGTGTGTTTGTGTGTGTTTCACCCAATCATGGGGACATGATGCTAAAAATGCTAAAAATGCTATAAAAGATGGCAAAGCGATTCTCAGTTCAGACTGCCTTCCAGCTGATATTGGAAGAGACAGAGGATTTTGATGATGATTCAGAAGAGGAAATTTCAGGATCACATTTCTGAAATATCAGAGTCTGATACTGATAATGAAAAGGAGGATGAGCAGCAGCCAGCTCCGTTAGCACCAGCCCATGAGCAGCTAGCCATAGGACCAGCCTGTCAGCCAGCATGATTTATGATTGATTTCCTTATTGTGTTACATTTTAATAAAAAAGTAACTAATAAATAAATAAGAGAGCAAACTAATTTAACATATGTATTGTTTATTTTACTTGCAATTGGGCTGAATCTGCTGATTATTTTAACAAAAATTGCAATGGGTCCCCCACACCCAGCTGGACCCCAAGAATGTAGACCACGCCTGGATCTCATCAGGGTTAATCAAAAGCCATCAAGTGGGTGTAAAGGAGAATCCCCCATCTATTTATGGGTCAGAGCCCATGGAGATTAAATATTTAGCTTGTGGTCAAAAGCAATCAGCATGCTTTTCAGCAACACTGATTAGCATGAATGAATGTTTCCGTGAGCTGCAGAGAAGGGGATAAGAGAGAGAGAGAGAGAGCTGGAGCAATGCCTATTTGGCTCCGCCTCCATCCTGCATTCCCACGTTGGCTCCGCCTCCACCCTGTATTCCAACATTGGCTCCACCTATCTCCTTCTTGCTGTCCCCTCTCTATTTTCAGCTAATCATACGGTGAGCGTCTGGTGAGTACTCGCATTGTTTATTTACTCTCATTTAAGTGATTCAGATAAGCCATGTCACATTATGAGCATATGCATATCTAATAATGCACCTATTACATTTGCTAAAGCAATCATCACAAAGCAATTCATATAACAGCAGTTAAATAAACGGATCTTGACTAAATAACTCTGCCCTGCTCGGTACTGTGACCTGCTGGATTTGCAATGTGATTTAGAGCAATTACAAATGCCTACAATACTCAGCATGTCCTTACACAGCTACTCAAAAGTTTTTGTCTCCTTGTCCATTATTGATCAAAACTCATTAAAGACCGACACATACGACACAGGACCAGTAGCTTATACAAGGGTCCAAATGAAAGTGGTCTTGTCATCCATTATTGGGCAAGTTCGTTTATCACCTAAAGTTGTTTTTTAAAAACAAATAAACAAAAACAGTACATAAAAAACCACTGTGATTTGTCACCATGTGCTAGTTCATTCGAGTGAGTCACTGGCGTGTTTCCTATGAAATACCTTTATTCTTCTTATCCAATCATTACCTCTATCAATACATCACACCCAAGCAAAGCAATAAATGTTGAATTTCCTGTCTGTGCCATTTCTAGGGTAAACAAAACTATGACGGATGTCCAGAGGTTCCATTTTCTGAACTGAACTTGATCAAAATTTAGTGAATCAATATTTTCAGCCATGATAGCAGACCATGGACACTGCTACGATTCACATGAAACACCCACTGTTATAGCTTTACAAATGACAGGAAGAGCTAATGGTGCCATCTGGAACCAACCGGTGGAGCAAACTCTGTCTGAAACAAGTCTGAAACATGTCTGAAATGAGGGAGCTTTCAGCATCTTTTTGTGAAGATAACGAGGGTAAACAGAGATTCTGACCCAGGTGTACAATATTCACACAACCCCAAACATAGGAGCATGACAAAATCAACACCTGCTATTTCAACATTTGCAGATATCATGCCTGCGTACTGATGATAACACTGAACGTTATAGGACATTTCATCAACATTACCTTCTCTCCTTTCTGGCCATGTATGCCATCTCGTCCTGACTCTCCGGGCAGCCCCGGGGTGCCTGGTGTCCCAGAAGCACCCGGGTCGCCCTGTAAGCCCTGGTCACCCTGTGGATATGGACAGGTCCTTGTTTAGCACACTGGGCTAATGTGAACTGCAGCAAGTGCTTTTAAAGGAGTCCTGGCATTCATGTATTGCCTTCTAACTGAAACATACTTTTTCTCCTTTCAGTCCTTGAAGGCCAGGAGAGCCCTGTTCAAGCAGAAGGGAAGTCTGATTAATGCATATGTAGTTTACCCATTGGTAAGTCTGGGCTCCTGCTGTCAAGAGCTGGGCGGTGATGTCTGGATAAGATGCAATTTGAAGACAACCACCACATGTCAGTGGAAAGCTTTTCAGTGTTACCCCTGCCACACCGTGGAAATCACTTTTAGATGTGAGAGATTCTTCTGGTTCACCTGTTTGCCCTCCACTGCTTCTCCTGGGGGCCCCGGGGGCCCCTGGGGTCCAGGTTCTCCTGCCACTTTAATAGTGGTGGGGCCTCCTCCCACCTCAGAGGCAGTGGTCTGGCACACGCCGCACGTGTCTCCCTGAGAAACACAGTATAGTCAAGACATGCCATGGATGCACGCTCAAACAAAACAAAACAAAATGCACACTTACACACACACACACACACACACACACACACACACACACGCACACACCTACCTTCTCCCCTTTCAGACCAGGAGAACCATCATCCCCCTGCGAAAAACAATGTGTAAATATGACAGTGATAACCAATCATATGTAAATATGATAGTGATAACCAATCAGTGTGTGTATATGATAGAGATACCACAGGGCTTAAATTTCACATAAAAACCAGCCCTTTCCAGCTCTTTGCTGCATTGATGTAATATGGAACTTCAAAGGGGCAGTGAAGCATATACTTCACATTCATATACATTCACTTATCACTGGAAGCAACTGCCTGTCAAATGAGCTTAGAGAAACTCCAGCCTAACACAAGTTTAGCAAGTGATGAAATCCTTGTTGTACCTGTATGATCTGGTAGAAGGTAAGAGTAGCCCAGTAGAACTATTTTTACTGCTGACAAGTTTAAATATTCAGAGGAATCGAATAAAATATTCATTCAGAGTTTGTGCAACCAAGGACGTGGGTTTTTTGATCTGATGTTGATCTGGGGTTTTCGTGCTTTATTTCAAGACCTCAGGGAGATGCATCTCAGCTGCAAATTACCCTCTGCATTGCACCAGAGGTTGGGAAAATGTTTGAAAAATGTTGAAGAATCAGTAGGAACTGTTTTAGCCCACCCTGTCTCCTTTCTGTCCATCCTTGCCACTGGGACCCCTTGGACCGGGCTTCCCCTGAAAAACGATTTACGTGAAATAAGCCAATAATCCCAAGGACATGGTAAATAGCTTTGGTGATTTTAGCTGATCCTGGAACAGGGTAGACTGTGGTGTATTTACCGTTTTCCCCTCACCGCCCTTGCCACCAGCATTACCCTAAAGATTAAAGAAACAAAACGTCACTAATGCCAGCCGTTATTAAGACATAAAACCATCAGGCACCCATATTAGCGTAAGATGCTTCTGTGTTTGTTATGCAGTGGCAGACGGTACAATAAAACATTTTCAGATGACAAAAGAATGCGTATGTCCTAAGCAGAACCAGAGTAAATATTGAACAATAAGTAATGTCGACCTTTTCGCCTTTGAGCCCAGACAGCCCACTGAGACCAGGCTCTCCCTGAGAGAGAGAGAGAGACAGAGACAGAGAGAGAGAAAGATTATGCGAAAATGCAAAGTGCAATAACAGATTAGTGAGGTAATCACAGGTACATTTACATGCACACGTAAATGAGGGACATCTGAAGTTGATTAGGCCTCATCACATTAACTTCTAACGACACACTGTATTCTGCAAAATTGCTCCTGCCGAGCTACTAAAACAAACCCTGTCTCCAGCTCCGCTCAGGAATAACGTGGCGTACCTGTTCCCCTTTCTCTCCGGTCCCTGCCTCTCCTTTCTCTCCCTTCAGCTTCTGAGTCTGAGAAGCAAAAATACCTGCAGGGAGCTCACCGATGGTGGGACACACGGCACACGGCTCACCCTGAGGAGGACGAGAGGGCACAGGCGGGTTCGGAAACGCACGGCCCGGGTGCCACCATGGAAGTCATGACAGGAAACCTCATCCATCTGCTCCAGTTCTGCAGAAGTCCAACCTTACCTTCTCTCCTTTGGTCCCGTTTGACCCGGAGTCTCCCTGCAAAACATTCACAAACGGTGTGTTGCTACTGAGCAACTGAAACTGAAAATCAGGTGGATGAAAGAGAGACCTAGCACAGAGTGTGAATCTTCAGCTGTCCAACACTCCGTATCTTTAAAATTGCAGAGATAGTGAGGTCTGGAGGAACATGCTAGCCCTGCCATGGTGTGTACCAGGTCTGTCACAGCTCTAGCTTTCTGAAGGTGCAATATACAAAACTGCTTTCAGAAATTCTGTTCTCAACAAGGGTATCCGTTATGGATATCATAAGTGCATGTAAGTATACTTTGATACGGGCTATTGGGCAACTCTGAATAATTCAGAAGGTCAATATTATGTCAAAGGTGCAGACCAGGAGAGCAGGAGAACTTCTTTAACCCATGTCTTCACCTCAGATGACCTCAGTCCAGGGCTACCATGGCCCTCCAGAGCTCAAGCTGAACTCACCAGCAGATTACCTTTAACTCATGATACTCATGATAACCATAATAACACAAACTTCTCCTGGTTAAAGAGAACATAAGGGAGTTCGTGTAATGTCTTGCAGCCAACCATACCAAATAACACACACCTTTTCACCCCTCTTGCCAGCATCTCCAGAAGTGCCCTGGAATAGTAGAGAAAAAACAAAAGGAAAAGAAGATTAGTCTCCTTGTCATTAATGCCCTCCTTCAGGAGTGCTACTGTTTCACCCTGCACCATCACACCCATCTTCCCTCTCTCCGTCCCTGTCCTGGACCCATATCTGGGCGAGAGGGATCATAATGCTAATGCTTTTGGAGACCGTTATAGAGAAATGCCCACAAGTGTCTTATGATGCAGCCCGGGGAGCATCTATCCGCCCGCTTTTAACCCACGCACACAAGGGAAGAGACAGTCGCACAAAATGAGTAAAGAGACGGAAGAGCCCACAGCTCACATTATACCGCAAAGGTCTCATCTGTGCCTTCCTGAACACAGCAAAGGGGAAAGAGAAAGATGAGCTATGTAAACGGTCCCGGGCGCTGGAATTATCGGGGACCGAATGCGATTGTGCGGTTGGCTTGGTGGGGTGTGCTGAGAATAAGGACACCATTACTCATTCAGCAGAACGCCAGCGGGGCAGCAGAGCGCTGCCTGAACGCTGCCTAGCTCCAGCGGTTCACAGACCGGATACGTGCTGCACCTTCCGAGGTGAGGATTAGTTCCCACAAGGAAACGTGTGAACCAAACGACAAGGCTCCGCCCCCCTCCCAAACGAGGTGGTGATAGGGGAGCGTGCACGTAGAAGGCACCAGATTGGCTCCGTAGGGGCCGTGGCAACCAACTGGGTTAGACTGGGGTTTAGTGAGCGATAGTTTCGCCATGTTGACTGCTGCCAATGAAAACATCCCATCAAGGCCAGGTTGTGGGGAGCAAGCGTAGAATGTGTTATCATGCTCTAAAGGAAATGTTTAAAAAATGCTAATAAAAATGATTACTATAGCTTGTAGGAGATGTGATGAAAAAAAATGAGGTTACAATTGACGTGAGCTTACAGGTTCACCCTTCTGTCCAACGCCTGGGAGCCCAGGTTCTCCTTTAGGGCCTGGCTTCCCTTGTAGGGTCATGGTTTTGTTGAAACCTGCGGGCAGTACTGGACACACTTCACATGGGTCTCCCTTAAAACAAACAAGCAAACAAACAAACAAACATTACAGTCAGAAGCTCCAACAAAAGGCAACAGCTGTGTGTTAATGAGGCAAAACACACCAACACAATAGGACAAAAGGGAAAGAGTGAGGCATAATGCACTAACCTTTTCCCCTTTAGGGCCGCCTGAGCCTCTCGGGCCCTGCAAGAACAAGCAAAAACCAGTGTTTCCATCATGGGTGCACCAGCCCTGTTGTCTGATCCCTTCATAACGGACTGAGAAGATAATGGATATGGTAATAGCGGCAATGACATGATCATTGGCGGCAGTCGCACAAAACCCACTTGGGCTTGGTTCTGAGTAATGAGGGGACTGCAACTTTCAATATAGCATTTCCAGGCACTGCAACTATTTACCGTCCCCATAGCTAATGAAGCGTTGCACTTACGGGATCACCCGTCACCCCGTCTTTCCCAGGTATCCCAGCGTCCCCCTGGATGGAAAGGTATAGATATTGCTTTCACCCTTAATCAGATAAGAGTTCCCTCATATGCTTCATGATGTAATCACAAGTAACGTGCTCCACTGAGGAGAAACGTCTGCACTACAGCCTCATATATTCTCTTGGTCTAATATATTAATCAAATTTGCCTTCACTCACTTTGTCTCCTTTTGATCCCGGAGGCCCACCTGGGCTCCCCTGCACAGGAAGAGCACGAAGAATACGAAAAGCAGCAGGACGTTAAACGATTACGCCAACACTTAAACCGTGTCATACATCAAACTCCGTTTGTCCTTTCAGTCCATTTATACTAGGGGGGACTCAATTCACAGCCCCAGGGTCCATGTGCTACATGTTTCCTAATGTGCTTTTACCCAAGAGTCAGGTGTGATGACACAGTTGCCTATCGGTTACATAACTGTTCAGTTACCTACCTGTGAAAACTAAAACCCTGGGACATCTGTGGGCTCTAGAACTACAAAGCCTCTGGTTTATAGATAAACATATTTTACTTTTAACAGCATTTATTTGCTTATTTGGTTATCACATTTCACTACACTAGAAATTAAGAGCAAACCATTGCGCGAGGCACCGAGGTAACCTAGGCCCACGACTGAGCTACAGGCAACAGTGAGAGACACAAGGGCACAGAGTGAAGGATGTGTTCAGACATGGGTGTGACACAAGCCATCAGGGACACTGTGCTCACGGGTGGTCCTGGTTTGCCCAATCCAGGTGGTCCGGGTAGTCCTGGTAATCCCGGCTCCCCTGCTAGTCCCTCTGGACCAACTGTGCCTGAAATTCCCTGTTAAGTCAATCCCAGGAGATGCAAGACTTCAGAGGCAAAATGGAAGACCATGCAGTAAAGTGGGACATGTAAACAGTGAAACCAATGTGGCAGTGTAAAGTTAGCAGGGGCCCTTCGGTTACCTTCTGGCCCTTCGGACCCACCACACAAATGGTGCCGGCCCGGCCCTGTAAGGACATCAAGCATTAACTCTGAAACCCTCAAGATGAGCCAACAAAGATCCTGACATTTCAGACTGATAGCAATCACAAGTATACCCCCGAAACACACCAGAAATAAGCCATGCTTGTTCAAGCCAGAACAATCTGGGTCATCGCAGAAGTTTGACTTAACCAGATAAAACAGTTATAAAGCCAAAATTCTACACACGCTTTAAGAGCTGAGCAGTATCGCCATCCTGTTAGCATACTTGTATACTGAATGAAAAAGATTAGGGTGTTTAAATCTTGGTTAATACGCTCTGACTATCCATTTAAAAGAATCAATGAGCCTGCATTGATTTACGGGCCTTTGTTGGTCTAATGTAATCTATACGGCATTAAGAGGATTTAACTTCTAAAGAGATATCTCAGAAGGAGAACAGGCAACAGTGAGGGGAGTCTAATTCTTCATAATGCCTTTAAAAGCTTCTATCAAGCAGTGTAGGATGCATGTATGGAACCATTTGAAACATGCTTGATTGCTTGCTCATAGACAGATGTAATGTACTTAAGAGTATCTGATAGGACACTAGATTGAAAAAAACAACCCCTGCGGAAAATGTGAAAGAGATTTGGGAACGACGGAGTGTGTGAATGATAAATATGAAAAGAAAAAAAAAAACTTTGGAAAGAAAGTGTAGGGACATGAATGTGTGAGACCACATGCAGGATTACAGCCTCGGGCTTTGAGCACTTCTTGTGTCAAAGATGCTCAACATACATCTCTGCCTGGACTTCCAGCCAGTCCTTGGGATCCAGTTTCACCCTTCTGTCCTTTATCACCCTAGAAGTGAAAGAGGAAAGATTGAGTGAATATGTTAGTGAGAGAGAGCAAAAGAGACTGAGAGATGATAGAGTGTGAGAGATGGATTCTGGGCTCTGCCTGTAGAACTCGGATATAAACAGCATATTTATTATGTATTCATTTTCAATGTATTCACTTAGTTGTTTATTTAGTACCTTAATTCCTATAGTTTCCCCCCAGTTTCCAGACAGGACCTGAAACAAACAAACAAAAAAAGAACAAGAAAAGTTTGAATCAATGGGCAGAAACAGGACCAAGATATCCTCTGGGCTATCAGTGGAGCCTGTAAAACTATACATCAACTATAGTCCTCACAGGCACTGTGGCCCTCACAGGCACTGTGGCCCTCACAGGCACTGCAGCATACACTCACCGATTCGCCCTTTTCGCCTTTCTCCCCCTTCCCTCCGCCTGAGCACTGCAAAACAAAGACAGACACATGCAGGCACAGACCGGGCAAGCGAACAGAGCCCACTGCCCATCAGGAACTTTTCTCTACAGTTGCAGAACAATCCAATAGCTACAATGTCCAGCGTGAGGTCCAGGTGAAGGTGTAGAACTTACCCGACCCGGAACTCCAGCTGATGTGCAGTCCAAACCCTGCAGATTAAAAGCACCATCGCAACAAGTATCCAATCAGCACATCACATCACCAAAAGGGTCATGCACAAACTTTAACAAGCCGTCACGGCCACCATTAGAGAGTTGTTTAGATGCATTTGATTAATGCTAATACTGTAAGAGATGTGATGCCAAAAAAAGTATGTTTAGAGAAGTCAGCCAATCAAAAGGAAGCTATGCCAAAAGGGCGGGTCCCTAATGAAGTGCTGGGAAATGATGCCAAAGCGAATGAAGCTTCCTCTGCATCCCAGCATGCCCGGGTCTGGGGCAGCAGCTGGGCTTTGTGTTAGTGTTTTCTATTGAAACAATGGCTTTTCAGCCGAAACGTTACCGGGTCTCCTTTCTCTCCTTTTTGGCCAGCCTGACCTGCGTGTTCCTGGACCACCTGTAACACAACCAAGCACAGGTTACAAAACAGTCAGAAACAAAACACACACACAAACACACACACACACACACACACACACACACACACACACACACACACACACACACACACACATGCATAATACAGAGCGTGCTCACGCAAGCCCATGTGTTGGGATCACAAGTGCATCATGCTTTACATAAAAGAAAAGCACTTAATGAAGGACTGTGCTCCAACTTTCACACTCTTTACCGGGGGAACGAGATCTCCACACACACTCTTTACCGGGGGAACGAGATCTCCACACACACTCTTTACCGGGGGAACGAGATCTCCACACACACTCTTTACCGGGGGAACGAGATCTCCACACACACTCTTTACCGGGGGAACGAGATCTCCACACACACTCTTTACCGGGGGAACGAGATCTCCACACACACTCTTTACCGGGGGAACGAGATCTCCACACACACTCTCCTGAAGCTGAAAGAGCAACAGCTCCCACGCGTAGAATATCGCCAACAGCGATAGCAGCGGTGTGAGGCTCTCACATGCATATTCATGCGTACACCAAATACTCCCTACGTAGCCATAACACATGCTGGCTATGTGGAGAACTCTATGGAAATACCCACATTATCTTGCTCACTGACCAGTACACAGCCAGCACACTAGAAGAGAAACGAGAACCAAATAGTTCACCCAAATATGTCTAAACCGTAGACGGGCCGAACATTCGGCGTGTTGGCCTGCGGGTGGCAGTAAAACACAGTTTAAGTGGTCCAGGTAGAGTGAAGGGTTTGAGCGAACTAAGTGGTGCGTATGAGAAGGCTGGGCACAGTGGGCTGTATCCGTGCATCTCTTAACCTTTTTGCACCAACACAGAACCGGTTCCGTTCCATCTCTCGCACGGATGTTGCTCAGTAGCAACAGACGGATCCCCATGGCAACGCCGGCTGGCGTCAGCCGAGACGCTATGCGGCAGAGGTTGTTTTTGAGTTAAAACTCATAAAATGGCTGAAGCTTTTATAGGAACGGCATAATTAAAACAAACCGTAGCTGGCCGTCGTTCACTAAATCCCGCCGTACACAGCAGCATATTAACGTGTGTACTGTTTTTTTGGGGGGAAAGGTAGAGAAACACAGCGAAGAGAGAAGGAGGGACGGACGGGGCCTCGAGTCCCGCGGTCAAGATGGCGGACGTGAACAGAACCGTGTCTGCTCTGCCTTTCCAGTCTGGGGAGGGTTAAAATGTGGGATACACTACTGTACACGTCAACTGCCACTCGTTGCCAGAGTCTTTCTTCTTCACTTTCAGCAGAGATTTTTCAAGTCTTGGTGGTGTCGGTGTCATTTGCGTAAAGTTTCTTTTTAAAGGAAATTACATACTACTGTAAATTAAAACGGATTTACAAGGCACACCTCCAACACAATGTTAATTCATCTGAAAATCAGTTGAATGATTTCCATCTGCGTCCATATAAGACTCGGAGGGCCACACAGAGGAATTGCATAATAGGCAGGAGATTTGTATGCTAATCTGAAGTACTATTCTGTTATTTTACAAGAGTGACAAAATTAGCAGGCAGCGGGAAGCCCCTAAAGATGTGTGCCGCATAATACAATACAAATCGTTCTGCTGTCAGGATGTCATCTCAGCTTTCAATCTTGGATGGTGTTAATATCTTAGCTAGCTCTACCGCGGCTTCGTATTCTACAGTTATTTGCTTACCGTTTAAACTGAATTATGCGTAATGGTTAAAGCCATTACTGACTGTGTCTGACTTTTTGCAGCGAAGGGCTGTCTGAGTTAATGTAGCACGTGGCAGATTCCTGTCGTCTACAGGCAAGATCAACTGTTGTTTCTACTGGCCCAGTTCATGACACTTACTTTTTCTGCCAATTCCTTTGATCCAAGAATTGCCTGTAAACACACACACACACACACACACACACACACACACACACACACACACACACACACACACACACACACACACACACATGGATATACATCAGATTGCTGGCCCCTGGCAACAACTCTCATAGTTTGAGTCTCATACAAGTCTCATAGTTTGAGAACTGTTACAGACGTAGTCTTTGTGCCCAGCACTGGCCACTCAGAGCACCACAAGAGCCCGAGCTCGTCTTTTCTGAAACATCCATGACATATGGACACATTGTTGCAATGGGGGTACATCACCATGACCTGCAGCCCACATCTAAAAGTGCCAGCCATTAACTGGAGGAAAGTAAGGAGGGATGAGAGAAGAAGGAAAGAGGGAAAGAATGAGGAGAGGAGGAAAAGACAGGACAAGACGAAGAGCCACGCCATGCTGAAAAAGTAGAAAGTAAAATGTGCGCTGGGAGAATGGTTGATCCAACGCTGGCTTTGACAACGGCTGTACTTCATGAAAGCTTGGAAGCCTAACGCTTGTGGTTTCAAGGAAGAGAAAGTTTTTCAAAACGATAGTCTCTGTGTCACACAATAAGGATGTTATTTATAGACATTACCCAAACCCAGCATGCAACTAGGGAAGAGACACTGTGAACTACAACATTAAATAAAACTCAGCGCCTAATCTCCATTTATGCCTGCAGGACCAAGGAGCATATTAATGGAGCAAGCAAAGCAACATATACACACACACACACACACACACACACTCTCTCTCTCTCTCTCTCTCTCTCTCTCTCTCTCTCTCTCTCTCTCTCTCTCTCTCTCTCTCTCTCTCTCAAGCAAGAATACACACACACACACTCCAAAATTTGCAGCAGAAACAAGGCATGCTGTAGGTAAGCTGTCCCAGGCATGTGCATGTCTGAAAGGGATTAAAACGACCCATTCTGAAGATACCAGTATGGATTGTGGACCTTAATAATGCATGCGGTGTGTTCAAGCTTCCTGTGTTTCTCACTGATGATCTCGCTCCAGCAGAGGGAGGGGGGAGTGGACGCACGCAGGCGTGCTGGCGTGGCAGTCAGCAGACGTGAACAAGAGGAGGAGGGCTAATGTAGCAGTGTTGGGGCTATATCCGCCTCTAACGCACGGTCTGGAATTCATTACGCCCCCCACCTCCCCACACACGCAGACAGTGACACTCGCGTAACTCGCTGACTCGCTGTGATCCTCCACAGACCTCAGGCCATGGAGAGGAACAGCGGATGCGAGTCAATCCTGCCAGCTCATAGCAGAGAGGCAGCCGGGGTTGTTCACGGGAGCATTTCTTTGTTACGAACTACCTGCATATAGCCTTTGCTTTCAGAAAGAGTTCAATTAAACCACTTTCTTTCCTGGTGCTGTCTATCTAAGCCAATCGATTGCTTTCTGCTGCAGTCCAGAACAGTGAGGCGGTTTCTCTGAAGACAAAAAAATTGGAAGACAATCAATATGAATCTCAAAATGAAAGCCAGGGGGATATATATTTTGGTCGTAATGGAAGTGGTCCTTTGCAGTTCGGTCTGGTTGCGATTTGAGTGCACTGTGTAAATTCAAGGAATTGCTCAGTTCGTGGCAGGGTCAAAGAAGAGTAATGACACTGGTGATATTTTATCAGTCGGATGCTAAAATGACCAATTATCTGAGCACGAAGAACCATGGAGGCACATTCACAAGTGTGGACCTTCCTAGGTGGTTTTCACCTCAGCCCACACCACACCAGAGACCAGCTGCCGTATAAACACACGCTGGAAGTAAGAGCTATGAAACAGCACCATGCTTCTGACCTCCTACTGTTAGCTAGACACAGACCTCTCGGCGTGATTGCATGTTTGTGTGCGTGGCGTTTACGTGTGCGCGCAATCTGCCATTCCTGCTGGGCGAGGGACGCCGTGCGACTTACGCCGGCAACAGAAAACGAGAGAAACCCTTCATGTTTGCAGGTCGCGCTCGGATGCATGCGCGTGCTGCCGACCACGAGAAACGGAGCGCCTGCGCGCGTGTGAATTTGGGGACGTGTGCCCAGACGTGTTTGCGTGCGTGCTTGGCTCTCGCCCCCGACCCTCTGAGCAGTGATTAGGGCGCATGTGTGAATGGGCCCAACAAATTCAGAGAAAGATCGGCTGAGGACGGCGGGCGCCGGGGGCACACGCGGAAGTGAGCTGGCGTACGCGTCCTTATTAACCCACTAACGACCCCCACGCACTGTTACCACACACACGAAAAACAAGCCTACACTATGACTAAAGCCCTAGCTAATAACCACATTACTCCTGCCCCATACACTTCGCTCAGTTTCCCAAAACTTTTACAAGGATGGATTTCTGTGTCGCAAAGCAATCAGGGAGTTACACAAAAAAAACATGAAGAATGCGCACACATCCATCAAGAACAAGCAGTTACACCAAAATACATGAAAACCAAACGTAATATCTACTCCTCTATTCTAGAGGAAGCCTGTTTACGGGCCGCTGTCTTTTGAGAGCAGCCCGAGATGAGGACCATTTAGAGTCTGTGCATGGTGCTTCTTTTTCTCTAAGCAACAGCTGAGCACTTCCTGGCTGCCTTAAGCCCTTCCCAGACCACTCCCCCCTTAGGAGTGAGGATGCGGTAGCCAATCACACGGCCACTCAAAAACACACAGACGCAAGCAAGCGTCTTCATCTCCGAGCATACGTCTCCCCTCCGAGACCGGGAGCACTCCGCAACGCCGTGCCACACAAGTCACTTTCTGCGAAACAGCACTTTCGATCATTTAGGGACTCAAAGTGCTGTAATTGTTGGTTTTAAGAGTTGATGCACCTGGTCTCCACAGTGTTGCTTAGTGGAAGATGTATTGGTTTTGGCAGGAAGCGGGACGCACATAAGACAAAAAGAGTCGGCCTGGCTGGCAGAGAGGATTTGTGCAACTTAGAAAAACAGTCTTTGCAGAGGAAGGGCACGAGAGAGCTGTAGAAGAGGGAGAGAGAGAGGGAGGAGTAAGTGGGAGGAGTGGGAGTAAGTAGAGAGAGAGGAAGAGAAAAATGTGCAAGGAAGGTGAGAGACAGCAAACTGATCTGAGGTCAGCGGGCGGACATTACGTTAGTAACTGCTGAGCTGAGCCCTTAAGTCTGACTTTGAGAGAGGTATGAATGTTAGGAACCGCTTTGTTTGCATCATTTGCTGGACCACTGGAGGACAAAGCGGCCATGCTGGGGAGAACAAGGCACACGCTCAAGTCGTTAACGGCGAGCGCAGACGAGCAAGAACCGCCCGTGTAACGGAGACAAAACCACCAAGTGGGAGAGAGGTAAAGAGTGAGGGAGAGAAAGAGGGAGAGAGGGAAGGAGGGAGGAAGAGACAGCAGGAAGGCCAGGGGAACAGGAATGGTGTGGGAGGGAGCAGACGAGGACGGGGCAGAGACAGGGAAAAGCAATTTGGCAACTCAGCACTTCCAAATGTGCCTCGGTCTGCCAAGGGCATTGTTCATCTCAATCTATGCATTTTTAAGCAACTCTAGTTATGCGGCTCATTCACCTAGCCGTGTAAGTCTAACGCTAAACATCTGCTAACACTGCCGCTTTGTGTTAAATACTGCAATTGTGAGACGCCGGCATTAGTGTATACTCCGTCTTGATCTTTTATTTTCAGAATGCTCTGCACTGCTGCTGTACCTTAACAGCAAGGCTAGCTGTAGGCTAATTACATCCAACCGTGCTAACATTAGCTGAAGTCCACAGAGGGTCTCCTGGGGGTTCGGGATGTTGGACTGGCCCGAAGGCCACAGATGGCCTTTGTTTCTGGAGATGGGCTTCCTCCGTCCCTGGTGTCTGTGCACACACAGACTCATGCTGGCCTTTGCTTCCCTTCCCTGGGACCGAATAGGCTGGATCCTTTAAAACTCAAGCTTAATCACAACCTACTCATGTATTCTGTTTTCTTCATCGCAAGCAGTTTAATCACCCATCCCTTTCACCTCTTTGAATGGTTTGGGTAGTTTTAAACCAGAAACGCATGAGGTCACAAACCGGCCACAATGGTCATTCCTTAGGTATATGTGGTAGGTGTGGTTTTCATTCATCAAGTATGCATGGTTGTATGGGGCTGCAAACATCACTAGTGGAAAAGTCCTAATTCCACCTACCTGGCTAAATGGATTGGGTACAAGTTCCACCAGGTTCTCTGCTGCTCTCCGACTCTTGGGTGCATCTGGGGGACACTGAGAAGAAACCAAGGTCAAGCATCATGCTGAGAACAGCCAAGGTTAGAAGACTCCTTCCTTCGGGAAGCTGAAATGTAGACCTGTAGAAGCATGCTGACTGGCACTGATTAGGGTGCGGAAGCACATGTGGCTTTAAAAATAGCTGGTAGGCATGTCTTCATAATGGTTTTATGACAGCCACAATGTAGGGATCTGTTTTCTGAACACTGCACAGAAATAAGCAGCGCAAACAAAAATTCACAGATGAAGAAACATGCATACTTATCTTGTATGTACAGAGTCTGCATGCCAAAATATATGGCACTCAAAGCATTACTATGACTGTTCACTATGATGCGAATAACATGGTTACATAATTGATTATAATGTGCTTGTTTTTACTTTATACGTATTTAAATCAGTTGTATGTAGCTGGGAAGTCGGAGATGTGTGTTTCAGTGGGGTGATGCTCATGGTCAAAATCCCAGTGTGAGAATTTGGACACGTGTTTATGTGCCTGACTGAAGTGAGGAAAATACTGAACTCGTGTTTGCGTTACGAGGTCTGCGGACTTGGTAGCACAAGCTCTATTTTAAGCCAAAATGGGTTCAAAAATACCACTGCACGGATTTTAAATGTCACATCTCTTATTTCGCCATTCCACCCACCTTGTCGCGGGCGCATTAATTTCTGTCAGCCAAATTAACAATTGGTGATAAATGCATCCGCGTTCTACGGAAATTGTCAAAATGGCGTCAGACGTCTTTAACGCCCCAGAGCAGCAACAAACACGGAGCAAATGGTGTTATGTAATCTGTTATGGTGTTATGACACATGTATGATAGCGTTATGATGGTGTAAAGGGGTGTGTTTTTGGGGCTGACACCGTAACACCCGCTTCTTCACTGAGCGACTGAATCTTGTTTTCTGCATGTTGAAGCGTTTGTTCGGGGGGCAAACCGCCACCCTCGTCTCCATTTTAAACACCACCCGCGGGAAGCTCCGAGCAGACGTCTCCACACACCACACGAAGAAAACGTGTTACTTTCTTCCTCATTAAAACCCGCTCATTAAAATGTCTCGACTGAATCGTACAGAACAAGGCCCGAAAACCTCCGAACTGTTTTAGTAACCGTGACTGCAATATTGACGCACGCGCTCCCACGTGCAGCTTCACCACGATGGTTCGCTATTACAGTCACCCTAAGATATCCACCATTCTGGGGTGGAGTCCAAAAGCATCTCCCATCCTACATCTCCATGCACTGGAGCTGAACTGGTTACATGTGGCCTCTCTTCCTCGAATGCATCTCCTCTGTCTACGTTTAACCACTCCCGTCTTTATTAGTGGAGCCACGTGTCTTTTACACAGGCTCGGTAAGAGCATTAAGTCCTTTGGGGAAAGTGTGCATTAAAAACAAAACAAACAAACAAACAAAACAACCGCGAATCGATGAGTCGAGGCTCGTTCCTGCTCCGTTAGAGCAGCATCTCGATCGTCGTCAGGTACCGTGCTGACTCTTTTCGGTTCTGGTTCATGGTTTAACACACCAGGCTTGTCTACCAGGGCCTGCTGGAGTTCTAATGCACGCGCTTCTGTTTCCTCAGCTTATGATGATCACCTGCGTTATCACCTAGCAACACCGGCAGAATTGGGACCCCTGGAGATACCCCCAGGAATGAAAATGTATGTCAACCTACATTCTTAAATGCAAAAGAAAAGCAGAAAAAAACTATGTGTCCAGTTCCTAACAAGACTCTTTTCTCTCATGAAGATGCTCTGTCCTCCTCTCCAACCCTTATAGTGAAACTCTGACTGCAGGTTGCTCAACCCAAACTGTTGTCATATTGGCATCATTTGCTTTTACTGTCACACTAACCTTCTAAAATGAAGTCTAAGTGATGCATTCGCAATTTTTGTTCATTCAAGTGCCAAATAAATGCTATACCAACAATTTAAAATTGCAAAAACGTCTGTATGAATTCTATGAAAGTGTATTTCAACAGAAGAGACTGAAAGCAAAACAAAACATAATTGCATCGCAGATCAAAACACTTTTTCTGCATAAGCATATAGCATCATAGAATGTAATGACATAGAACGTAATACCAGTGAAGCAGTCACAACCAGACATGTCACCTATCAACATTACACTGTCCACAGTGTTATACTACATATTAACCTATTTGGTTGTAATGTACTGTGCCATAGTGACAGACATATCAGCTGCATAACCTGCCAGATACCTCATTATATAATTCTGCAAATGTTCAAAACAGTATATTTCTTTGTTTGTTAAGAGGGAAGGATCTATCCCTTGTCAAACGTGGGAGGTTTTCTTTATGTTCTCTGGAACAACAACAAAAAAAGTGAATATACACCTTGAAATGTCATCTGCTGGTTCTGACGTTTTAGCTTGTGTTAGAAAGTGATTTGCTGTTGTATTTGCAGTTGGAGGCCTCCTTACCCGGGCTCCTGGAATCTCACAGCAAGCCTCCTGGATGGCCAAATAGGGATCACAGTACACCATCACCTGCTGAATGTCCATCTGACAGAGAAAACAGTGAAGCAGCAGTTGAACCTCTCAGATCTTACACGACTGAGTAATACAGTGATTCTGCAGGAATAGGTAGGGCGAATCAAGGCAGTCGGGAGCCTAGCGTGGGTAGACAGGAAGAGAGCAGTATAAAGAAATTAAGTGGTAATGGAACAAGAGAAATTTAAATAGAACTAAAGGACATTTAACATCCCAGACATTATTAAAATTCTTGTTTTCCATTATTTATGACCTCACATGGCATGAAAGCTTTAGTGCTGAGATGATTACCACTCTAGTGCAGCTTCTCACAGCGCTGCGCCAGAGTTCAGCGAGGGTCCTGTTTAAAGCACTGCTCCAGTTCAGGCCATCATAAGCCACGTACTGTACAGTTACATATGCAGTCATGCCACGTATGTTTATCCCGCACTTTCTGAGTAGCAGCAGAAAAATCACGTTTGGGTTTTGGAACAGCGTCCAAATATTATACAATTTCTCAGCCATTTGTAAACATTTGCACAAAAAAGTTGATAAAATCTGACAGAAGATATTGACATGGCAGTTTTGCTTGTTCAATACTGTTCTCCATACTAGCGCTATTGTTGAGGAAGTGCTGGCTACGTGCTTACTAATAATGGAAAACAACCATATGGAAAGAGAAAAAAACTATTTTAATGAGTTCCTGAGGTGTACAGTTGTAGACCTGTCCCTAACGTCACCTCACTGCATCCACATGTTCTACTTTGCTACAGCCATTCATTCAGCTCACATCACTTCTTTACACCACCCTCCAATTCTCCACCCTCTGCTTCTAATTCCTCCGCAATGTCCTCCCTTTTCACAGTTTGTTTCTGAGTCAAAAAGAAGAGAACGTATCCTTCAGGTGCTCAAGAGGAATCCTGGGAGGACGCTTTATGTTGTACACATGGCCATTTAATTTATCGCTCATTTAATTGATCGCACTTGGGGTAAGGAGCTGATTTATGAGTAATGGTTAGAGCTCGTTAAGACTTTTGGTCTCTTAGGTGCAGGTGTTTTCATTTCATGATGCTCTCAGAAGGGGAGTGGCCCACTAGCCCTGTGAAATGGTGTCTCTGGTAATCCTCCTGCAGAAATGTCCTCATTTAACCCAAGAAATGCAAACACACAAGTGCACACACATGCTCACACACAGACATCCACACACACCCATAGACATACCTAAAGCCAATAGCTAGCCCCACCCCACCAATACATCCAACCCATCCTCATCCTCATCTCTCACCTCCACAGGGGTGGCATCACTCGCCCTCAAGGCCAGCAACGTGTGGCCCGTGGTGGGCACGGCACCGCGGGGCTCCAGGGGTTTGGCCTCGATGGAGCCACAGTCCACGTGCAGTGAGGCGGCCCTCTTCTGCACGCTCAGCGCCACCTTGTGCCAGCGCAGGTCCAGCAGGGACTGCACACCCTCCCCGTCGAACACGCACCCCACGGGCACTCCCCCGCCATCCGCCGGTCCTGCACGCAGGGCTAGCGTGCCCTCAGGCCCGTCCAGGTCCAGTGACAGCTATGGGGCATAGTGTAGAGCAAGAAGCTTCCTTGAGCTTAATTTGTACTTGTTCCAAATGAAGTTATTATCAGCAAAGCAGTAAATTGACACTATTACATAATAATTCAAGTGATGAGATTTAATGAAAACCTCTAGGATTATGTAGCAAGTGTTGAGTGAACAGTGTGCCATGGAATATGTAATCCCTGTTCATACCCTTATGGACAGAAATTGATCTCAATTTACAGAGAAACTGAAAACATGTAAGGATGAAGAAAGAGCTGATTTAAATTGTAAAGTTATAATCATGTAAACACCATTTTAAAGTTTAACCAATTTCAGTAATTGGAATAAGGTTTAAGTCATATTAAGCAAATTCTGATTAATGTTATCTATGTGACTGCCCACTTCTTCAACTAATCCAGGCATGTAAACACTTTTTTGGATAACTACTGGATTCTTTAAAAAATTTTGCACAAATAATGGGAATTTATCTGGGTCTCTTTTGTTTTTAGTTTGCAATCAGGTAGCAGGATGAACTGAAGAATTATATTAATTCCTGTGTGACAAGTCAAGTATAAAAAGGGAGAAGAGAGGAGTCCTGGCAGACACAGGGGATGAGTCCTGGCAGATACAGGGGATGAGTCCTGGCAGATACAGGGGATGAGTCCTAGCAAACACAGGGGATGAGTCCTAGCAGACACAGGGGATGAGTCCTAGCAGACACAGGGGATGAGTCCTGGCAGACACATGGGATGAGCCCTGGCAGATACAGGGGATGAGTCCTGGCAGATACAGGGGATGAGTCCTAGCAGACACAGGGGATGAGTCCTGGCAGATACAGGGGATGAGTCCTGGCAGATACAGGGGATGAGTCCTAGCAGACACAGGGGATGAGTCCTAGCAGACACAGGGGATGAGTCCTGGCAGACACAGGGGATGAGTCCTGGCAGACACAGGGGATGAGTCCTAGCAGACACAGGGGATGAGTCCTGGCAGACACAGGGGATGAGTCCTGGCAGACACATGGGATGAGTCCTAGCAGACACAGGGGATGAGTCCTGGCAAACACAGGGGATGAGTCCTGGCAGACACAGGGGATGAGTCCTGGCAGACACAGGGGATGAGTCCTAGCAGACACAGGGGATGAGTCCTGGCAGACACAGGGGATGAGTCCTAGCAGACACAGGAGATGAGTCCTAGCAGACACAGGGGATGAGTCCTAGCAGACACAGGGGATGAGCCCTGGCAGACACATGGGATGAGTCCTGGCAGATACAGGGGATGAGTCCTGGCAGATACAGGGGATGAGTCCTAGCAGACACAGGGGATGAGTCCTGGCAGACACAAGGGATGAGTCCTGGCAGATACAGGGGATGAGTCCTGGCAGACACAGGGGATGAGTCCTGGCAGACACAGGGGATGAGTCCTAGCAGACACAGGGGATGAGTCCTGGCAAACACAGGGGATGAGTCCTGGCAGACACATGGGATGAGTCCTAGCAGACACAGGGGATGAGTCCATGCAGACACATGGGATGAGTCCTGGCAGATACAGGGGATGAGTCCTAGCAGACACAGAGGATGAGTCCTAGCAGACACAGGGGATGAGTCCTAGCAGACACAGGGGATGAGTCCTAGCAGACACATGGGATGAGTCCTAGTAGCTTCATCAGACCAATCCAAGTAGACTCAACAGATGAGTCCAAGCAGGACTCATTCATCTACTGCCAGGTTTGACTCACGAGGAAGAATGGCTTTGACATTGCACCCATTATGGAGCAAAACTCAACTATTTTATCAATACCTTGGATACAGGGCTGCTTCTTCTGGTTTTGATCTGGGTTGATCTGAGCCACAAACGCAGATGCTAACGGAGACAACGCAAGTTAAGACGAGTGAATTAGGAGGGAAGAGGCACGGGGAGCTGCACCTGAGGGTATCCCTGCTCATCGGAGATCTGGAGAAGGTAGATGTTATCCCTCAGACTCTTCTTCTTCAGCTGCAGGGTGAAGACCAGCGTGAACTCCTCAGGCAGGCCGTGGGGAAACACGTGACTGTGGGGGATTTGTAGAAGTGCCATTAGACTGCAGGGTACTGCACTGAACCACAGACAGACAGACACACACACACACACAGGTACACAGAGGTACAGACAGATACACAAGAGGCACACAGACAAGCTCAACGAAATTGCATCTCGTCTCAGCAGAAATACAGTGAGTGATGGACTCAAAGGTTCTTCTGTGTTTTGCCATGGTTGACTGCAGAGAAGAGGACTGACATGCATTTTTATAGGAAGTGCAGTTCAGTCAAGCTCAGCTCTGTTCTCATGACTGGTCTTGTCTGGGCAAAGTGGTTGTCTGCCTTACTATAGGTCAAGGTCAGGCAATCAGTGAGAGTGTGTCTTATTCTAAACTTAAATTCACTAGTTGGGTCAGAGGTTGAGGGAACGTTTTAACATGCAGATGCACATGCTTGCACAAGGAGCGATTTGTTTGTCTCTCTACAACAGACGACTGAGAGTGATTTAAAACACACGAGGAGTGTTGAAGGAAATAACAGAGCAGCTGCCAGCTAAGGGCCCCTCTTCAAAACAGACTTGTACATGGACACACACACTCACAGAGAGAGAGAGAAAGAGAAAGAGAGAGAGAGAGAGAGAGATACACACATAGAAAAAGGCAGAAAAGACAGAAGGAGAGAGCACTCTAAACTTATACTGAACTACAAGGGAGAGAGTCATTTTCAAAACTTGGTCGTGGACACATTTTTACAGACATTTTGTTTTTCCCCCCAGACAAAAAGACAGACACAGACATACACTGCAGGGGAAAAAATGAACACCCAGCATGGTAGAGTCAGAGAAAAAGGACAATAGAAACTTCATCAGGGATGACCGGGCCAGAAAGCATGCAAACCAAATGCTACAAGTCTGAGTCTCAGTCTACAAAGCCTAAGACCATAGAGAGAGAGAGAGAGAGAGAGAGAGAGAGAGAGAGATAGGAAGATAGTCAGAGAGAAAGAGAGACCAAAGAAACAGAGAAACAGAGGGAGCGAGACCTGAGACCAGAGAGACAAGAGACAGAAGGGAGAGCATTGAGACCACAGAGATAGAGACAGAGAGCCCAAAGATCACAGAATGACACTTAGACAGGAGGGGGGGGGGGGGGGGGGGGGGGGGACGTCGCTGACATATAGAGACGGGAGACCGGCGAGAGAAAAGAAAATAGGAGGAATAAAAGAAAAGAGAGAGAAATGAGTGTATTAATGCAGGCTGCATTCTGTGTTAGGTAAACAGGTATGACAGGGTGAATTCTGAACACAGGCTCTCCCAGGGCCCTGGCTAGAAGACAAGCATGATTTAGAGTGGGGGTGAGAAGAGGAAATTCTGCCCCGCTTTCAAATGGGGAAAACACCTGGGGCACTGGAAAACTCATCCTGAACGAGGGACATTCAGGGCACACATATCCCACATATCAGCGCACATATCCCTACCTGCCTGTGTCCTTGCCCAACTGCAAATTTCATATAGTGTCAAACTTTACTTACAAAAGTTTTGTATACGACTTCTATTGCAGGTACAGAGCCGGAGTACCAGTGCTGTATATATTTACTGTCTTGATGCAAGCCTCATGTGCAACCTACAAATGTCCTTACAAAAATTAAGGGCCAAACACTGACTTTGACAATCGCCATATTTATGACAATATACATTCGACCAAGAATAGAACCGGTAAGCTGCACACCATGACAGCAGGTTCAGAGCGTCTGTGCTGTGTGTGACTACATTTTTGCCTGATCTGTGTGGCTTTGCTCTAATTGGGATATAAAGCGCAAAGTGACGCGAAACGACAGGCCAGGAATAGACCCGATATTGGCTATATGACAGTTTGACACATTATCCAGCCATATCTAAATGAAGATCAGCAAATGAAGCCAAATTATGCCCCAGTGTTTACTGCCACGCGCGTGATGTTCATGGCAGGTAGAAGGAAGTAACTGAACTCCTGCTGGTCTCCTATGGAGGCATCGCACAGCTGCACGTTCATATACCCCTAGGCCTGCTCTGGAAGAACTCCCAAAATGCAATATGGCACCTCTGAAATTTAATATGGCTCCTCTAAAAACTCTGCAGCAACATCCGAATTCATACAACAGAAACAAAGACAGAACAAAAAAAAATGATTTTGTTCCTTCATGCCCATTTATTTGTTTACACCTGTCGTAAAAGGCACTCTCTTCAAAGAGTCCGCCAGGGGACAGGCTCCATGTCTAGGGGACAGGCTCCATGTCACAGCAGACAGGGACGCAGCACAATCAGAGCTGGTTGGATCGCGCACTCACATATCTGTAGACGAACAAGGAAGCAATCAAGGCGGGAAGACGACTGATGAGACTTCCTGCCTCTGCTCAAACTGGGAGAACGCCACTCAAAACAACTCGAAGCTTCTTTCCCAAAGCCTCCCAAGGACACAGCTTCTGGAGGCTTCAAATGCTCTGATATATGCATGACAGAATGAAGGTGACGACCATTTCGAAAGAGCACGACGACAACACAAAGCCCCTTCCTCATCAACACACTACTGATCTGACCTACTTGGCAAACGTTTTGTGTCTTAAACAGCTGACGTGGAAGTCTTGGAAGAAACCAAATGTGTATACTTGAGTTTTCAAAAAAAAAAATCTAAACAAACAACTTGGTATCACCAGAACTCTGAGAAAATGCATGACCGGTTCATACAAATCCATGGGCACTCTAATAAAAGGGTAACCATAAACGCTGCTTTATGCAGTGGCTTATGGCTACACCCAAAGCCCATTGCGCACTTGAGTTATTGTTAATAAAAAAAAATTACCACCCTAGTGGTATGTAAGGCAGAGGTCTGCCCCGACACCCACTACTAAACACACGTACGAGTCAAACTCCAACAAGTATTAGCACTTTGATTCTTTCCACGCTTCAGGCCTGAGCTCGTAATCAACACGGAGCCGTCATGGCCGAGGATATTAGTCACAGTTTTGCGGAGCAGCGGGACGTGTCCTGGCCCGCGCGAACAGCTGGGTTGCTGCAGGCAGTTCTGAACAGCCACAAGTCCATATGATGCGGGTGGGAGAGAGGAAGGCAGGAACAGCGACGTACAGCGCTGCTTTGTACACAGTACGCAGAGGTAGAGGAAGGCTTTGAGAACGGCAACTTCAGGAGTATTTCAGAAGGATTCATAAAGAGAAGAAAGACATAAATAGAGAGAGAGAGAGAGAGAGAGAGAGAGAGAGAGAGAGAGAGAGAGACAGTAAAGGCTTACTCAGTAGGCTGGATGAGACGGACTTTCCCAAGGCGAAGAATGAGTGGCCCTCGTGGGTTACGAATCTTCTTCACCTCACCGTTCTTCAGCAGGGACAAACGCCGCACCAGATTGAAACCTGCGAGTCAATCGATCAGTCCATTAAGCTCCCAGCAGGCTAATCAATCAGCCGCATTCCAGTTGACACGCACAACGCAGCACACAGCAGCAGGAGCTCAACGTGAGGAAGGCCATCAGGTTACAGAAAATCAGATCAGGGTAGCAGAATTCAAGCCTTTGTAGCACCGAGCATTGGGCCACAAAGTGTAGGTACTTTCAGGATATTGCATACACAAGTGGAGTATTATTTACATTTCAAACTTTCAAGTAAAGCACATAAGGGTAGCATAAATCATCAGAAACCTCAGAGCTTATAATTATGCTGTTGATAATCTAAATACCATTATTTAATAGCCTATTAAAACCCTATAGACTGCTTAACAAATAAGAAAACACAAAAATAGGGCTTGTAAATAAGGCCACAACAAATATCACGACAAAAACTATCCTAGACAATAATTATTATCTTAACAATATTTATGAATCATTTCATCCCAGTAATTTTATTAAACACTAAAATCATAGAACACAGAAAAATGCAATTTAAAATAAAATAATTATAAAATGAGAGAACAGAAAAGTCCTGCTGGAATAATTACGCACCGAACCTAGCAGTGAAATAAAGTCACAAATGCTGTGGCTTGTCAAGTCCTTAACTTTGTGGAAATTCTTCTAATAATATACTGGAAGTTGGTTGTGTTTTTTTTTTGTCACCATGTTAACATGAATGGCAGTGTAAATGGCAGTAAAATTTTAACGATGTGGCTTCTGTAAACAGGCATCAGGAACAACACAAAAAAGTCTAAGATCAAACCACAGCAAAACACCAATTAGTGCAGACAGTGTAGCAGATCACAGACTCAAAAAGGCAGCATGAGTCAAGGACGTGGTCTACAAGGACGTGGTTCAGCTACATCTACAAACTGCTAAAAAGAATCAGGGGCTGCAGTTTCGGTTGTGGTTGCAAGCATCCATGGAGCTGGTCTGGGCAGAACATGCAGAGCAGCAACAGGTCTATATCAGGTCTCTAACAGGTCTTTAACAGGTCTCTATCAGGTCTCTAAGAGATTTCTAACAGTCTCTGTTAGATCTCTAACAGATTTCTAACAGTCTCTAACAGATCTCTAACAGGTCTTTATCAGGTCTCTAACAGGTCTCTAACAGATTGCCAACAGTCTCTAAACAGATTGCTTACAGTCTAACAGGTCTCTATCAGGTCTCTAACAGGTCTCAAACTGTCTCTAATAGGTCTCTAACAGGTCTTTAACAGGTCTCTATCAGGTCTCTAAGAGATTTCTAACAGTCTCGTAGATCTCTAACAGATCTCTAACAGGTCTTTATCAGGTCTCTAACAGATTTCTAACAGGTCTCTTAACAGGTCTCTAACAGATTGTCAACAGTCTCTAAACAGATTGCTTACAGTCTAACAGGTCTCTATCAGGTCTCTAACAGGTCTTAAACTGTCTCTAATAGGTCTCTAACAGATCTCTAACAGTCTCTAACAGGACTCTAACAGGTGCCGATTATTAAATATTTGATACTTACCCACAAATCACCAACTCTAAATAATTATTATCATTCAATATTCAATAAAAGATGCTGTTTTATTGCCCAACTCTAGAGGTAATCTGTCAGTAAAATAAACATACCAGTGATGTTGTGTCTGGCTGTCTGAGGGAACTTCCAGTCCTCAACCTGCAGGGATGGACAGTTCACACCTATTGAAAGAAGCAAACAGACAGGGATGTGCAAATTGTATCACAACTATTCCTGAGAATTTTCACTGTGAAAGTTTTCCCGAAGAAAAAGTTTTGTGCGTAGCCAAGGACAGCTCTGTCAAATACTGGACCCGGGTAAAGAGAGAACGTGTTAGGGTGATCAAAGCTCGCCAGAAGAAGACGGACACCATCTCAGATATGGAGCTAAAAATAATTTCTATCTGTCTGTAAGAATCACTCCATAATACTGAGACGGGGCCCTCTGACAGCTGGCCTGACATTCTGTCGTCCAGTAGACGTCACATCACAGATCAGCTCACGGTGACACTCACAGCTGTGATGCAAAATGTTGCTTGTCACGCAGCTAAAAGAGACATTAGACAGGGTTCAACAGTGAAACACCAATACCGACTCCAAAACTGTCTGCCGAAGCAGACTCTTAGGAGAAGGCTTCCAGAGATGTTAGCGTTACAGTACAGTTACATCAACAACCCCAGATTACAGACAGTCAGGACTTTGACCAAAGACATGTCCGTCAATCTGTGAGCAGGATCAAGTTAACAGAAACTGTCTTTGAATGCATCTGTCACTTGGATACTTCAAAGATCAGACAGCTACAGTAAGACTGAAGCAGTATCTGAGAGTGAGCAGGTCTGTGAGCTTTTTGGACGGGAGTGATATGTGGGAGTGGGAGCAGGGTGAGGGATCAGAGGATACAATCTGCTTCTCCCTGTCAAGCCCCATACGTTCCTACCAGAGACATCTGAATCTCTTCTCAGCCACCTCAGGTTATAGGAAGTGTGTATCAAAAACCCACAACTCATATTTTGCGTAGTTCTTCTTACATCTTAGGGGTTTGATATCCAACAACAACCAGGTGCAAACTCACAATGCTTCACTTCTCATTCTGCTCTCATAAAAGAAAGAGGCACAATGACGAAAACGCACTTCCAGTGAGCAGCCTGGGAGAAGGAGAGACGACTGCCAGGTTTTCCTGGAACCACGGATGGGAAAGGGGGAGGAGGAGGAGGAAGAGAAGGAGGAGGAGGAGTGGGAGGACCCGAGTGTTTCTCCAGTATTCACTCACACCAACACCAGATGTTGGAGAGACACACAGACAGACTGCCAGGAATAAAAGCCGAGACGATCCTTCCACTGTTTCAAAGCGAGCAATGACTGATGTCATAGACCAAACCTACATTAATAAACCTGTAATCCCGCTCATTTAGCCAAAACAGGATATGAAAAAATACGAATTGTGCGATCGCAATGCACTCCAAAGATCACAGCAGCTGAGACAGCAGCTTTGATTCTATCTAGCCACACTGTTCTGTCCAGGTGGTATCAGGATCAGACCTCTGTTTGACTCAGTCAAAACACTTCACAGGATAAAGTTCAAAAATATCATCTCGGCCCAGTTCTCTGAACTTTGCCTAGCCTGAGCTCCTGGGGCCCAGGACTGACTCTGTCTGCTTCTTGTCCCCGACAAGGTGTTTACTTCCAGAACTGGCTGAAGGACTCATTATAGAAAAGGGCAGCAAATGCTCTGCACAGCAGGGCAAACCTTGATAGAGCTTGAGAAGTGTCTGATCAGCTTTATTGGCATAACATTTCAGACTAATTTGATAAGGACACAGCTGTAGAGAGCGTATTTGTGGTGGTGGAGGCAGAGATGTACTCTTAAATGTACATGACAGCTGAAAGTTTTTCCGCATGTCAAAGTAGGAGTTAAAAGGAAAGAATTCACCCATAAGGAAGAGGCTTCACATATTTATTTTACTTTAATGAGGTCTCTCATGAATCTAAAAGATGCACAGTGCGGAAAAAGTAAATCTTTAAACCACACTTACATATCTGGGTTGTGATTGGTAGGCATACTGAAATTCCTTCACTGAAATTGAACAGAAGCAAACAAGACAGCAATACCTTGAACACACACCACATAGACTGTCCCCCACACTTCCATCCGACCACTCTAATGAATCCTTATGTTTGATGGCAGTTGGGATAGTGTGTGGACTCCCCTAGCTGGGGTTATGTAGTTATCCTGATAGAATAAATATGACTTTATATGAAATTGCATTAGTGGTTTTAGATAAAGGTTATCTTGGTCTCTTTTATAGCTCCCAAGACTATGTTTTCATGTGTACTAATGGATTCTGGGGGAAAATGTTACTGAAAGAGTCCGTAAGGTCTTCATGAGGCATTAATGACCCACTGGTGTGGTGAGCATCACACATAAACATAAGAAGCTGCTGATGTCATAAATGTTGGAGCTGACTTACAAACACAGATGTTACGTATGGATATTTATAAACCACGGACGACTGGAGGAGATGCAGACGGGCGCCTCGAGGCACGACTGTCTCTCCCTGGTGCAGCCACACGTGTGGGATGAGGCTGATGACAGACACAGCAAGAGCCCAACGGGAGGTTGTGTGGGGCCTGACTGGCAGCCCCCTGGGTGAGGGAGGAGACCGGCTTTCAGAGCCGGCCCAGCCCTCCACGCTCTGTCTGCTACAGGCTTCTTGGGAATGGGAAGGGCTCGAGTTTCACTTTCTTCCAACGGTTCTATACCTCTTTTAGTTCACGGTTCACGAAGGAAGACAAGGAGAGGAAAGGAGGAGAGAGGGGAAGGTAAGGAGAAGAACGTGTGTACTGGACAATACTATGAATTTTGCGTTGTGTTCCTTCAAAGGGTGCCTGAGTATCCTTCACTCCAGCCTCACAAACGGACGGTTTCTCATCTAAGGGAACATTTGAAATCCTCCATTTGAATGCTTTGTTTTTATTTTTATTCATCAATTACACAAAAACTAATCAACACCAATGTACATTTTCAATCCCAGCTAATTTTTTGTTCTAACTGTTCAAACGCACCAATTTCATAGCTTATTCAATATAATATTTTTATACTGAGTTTATGGTATGAAGTTACATACGTACATCATGACCAACAACGTTGGAAAGATCTCTGCAAAAGAGGCCATGGAAAAAGAACTAGGCTGACTGCCACTTGCCACATTTTCCACAATCCCTCCTGTGTACTGGGTACCTCGCCCCGGCGTTCTGTTAGCCGTCTTTGTGGAGTTATAGCACGGGAAAGGAAGTTAGACACTGAAAGATGCTGAACAGTGCACATCCCTTACCCAGAGAGACTCTCCAGAGGCAGTTTATATACGTTTAGCCCATGGAGGATATGCTTCCTACATCAACAAATCCCCTGAGAGATTTCTCAGCGACACTCTGAGGTCTCCTTCTCAAAACAGGTACTTTCTGCAAGACAGCTGCATCTCAAGAAACTAAAAGTAGACCGGGTAATTTTGTATGCTCAACAGTCCGTCCACGAATCGGTACGACAGTACATAAATTAAGCAGGAAGCGCAATGTGATCCCACTGCACAAGACACACGTCCACAAACACAAAAACAGGCCGTGATATGAGCAGATATAAACACAGCGCTTTGAAGCAGATATCTGTTGAAGCCACCAAGATGGCGCCTCTTACCTTCGACGGCTGTCGGCTGACCCCCGTGACCGGAGCAGATGGCCAACAGAACCAGTGAGGACAAGACGACCCTCATGGCACCTCCCTTCAGCTCCGACCTAGGACAGAGGACACCGGACCGTCAGGCAGAGAGCACAGGAGGCAGCAGGGGCGTAGGATGTCCATCAGAAAAGAAGGTAGATGGATGGAGATTATGAACGTTGGGGTGTGGTGAAAATGGTTCATGTTAGAGCCAGTACCTCTGATGGTAAATTATAAACAGTTTAAATATAATGCTTAAAATAACACATCGCTGTCAAGGAACTGATAATAAACACCCTTTAGAAGATATGCAATAGACATGTACACGTTTACAGTAGGCATACAGTAGACATGTACACATTTATAGTAGGCATGCAGTAGAAATGTACACATTTACAGTAGGCATGCAGTAGACATGTATACACTTGTAGTAACCATGTATACATTGACTACATTTGCCTGTTTTCATGTCTTGCAGACACAACTGCACCAGGGCCTAATTCCCAGTCAGGACAATATACCCTTCCCTTCACAAAACACACTTATACACTCACACAGTCACTCACATACACACTCAATATGCTCACTGCGAGTCAGTCAAAGTCTCCACCCACCTAAACAGTCAAAGGTTCACTTAAAGTCTATAAACACATTTTGGACCTGCTCTCTGACCCCTGTTCCACCATGTCTGAACGCATACCTGTCAAAGTGAAGGACAGCCATGAACCCTCAGGCATAAGACTTTATGGCTCTCTCGCATATTGCAGCCTGTCTGGAACAGTTGCATGATGGACATGAGAGATTATAGATTGGGGCTTATGACAAAAAGTGATTTACGACTTTGACCTCTAGTTGACCCCCCCTCTCCACCCCCCCCCCCCCCCCCTCCACCCCCACCCTCCCCCCACCCAACCCCCTCCAACCCCCCCCCCCCCCCCCCCCCCACTCCCCCTCCCCACCCCAACTCATGACATCATCATCACATTAATCACGTCAAGACGACCAAAGAGTATTAAGTTGTGCTTTGATATTTTGCTTGATAAGGTTAATTAAAACATTATTTTGATCTTCTTTGATGTTGACTCTCCGGGGCCGTATAACCCTAGACACCTGTGACACACACACACACACAAACACACAGACCCTGAACGGAACAGCGCACAAACCCTAGTCACACAGACCAGCGCTAAAAGATAGGGATCTCAGACACACACACCCGTAGTCTCACACACACACACACACACACACACACACTCCCCTGAACAGCGCACACACACCCCTAGTCACACACACCCACTCCCCTGAACAGAACAACGCACACACCCCTAGTCACACACACCCACTCCCCTGAACAGAACAACGCACACACCCCTAGTCACACACACCCACTCCCCTGAACAGCACACATACATACCCCCTAGTCACACAGACCGCGCATGCGCACACAAATATGCTTACTTTGAGTAACTTCAAACAGTTAACAAAACTCTGATGAACCAATGAGGAGGCATTCTCAACACACCAATCCGGGGTGCGTGTTTAGAGCGCGAGCATTTAAAGAGAGAGAGGGAGAACGTTTCCTTGAGGAGCCAACATGCATTCGACTGTGGTATTGTCCATACAAACCATTTTTTTCCTGAGTGAGGCCCCATACTGACTTGAAGTAACTCTGAGGGTCCTCGGCACGCTGAGTTGACCTCGTCACCTTTCCCTCAATGAATTAACTCAGGTCTTCCCACACACACACACACACACATACACACACACACACACACACACACACACACACACACACACCGATGCACTCGCACATGACCTTGACTCACGCTGTAGGGAAACCTCCGTCCACTGCCCGCGACACACACACACACACACACACACACACGCGCCCCCTAGTCACACACTCCCCTAGTCACACAGAACAGCGCACACACAAATATGCCTACTTCAAAGTAGCGTACTTCAAACAATTAACAAACTCTGATGAACCAATGAAGAATCATTCTCAACCGAGTTAAACCACACTGTATAAACATTAAAATTACCTCTTTTAAAATTTTATGTAGAGAACTTGTTAAACTATCAAGTTTATAATAACAATCTTAAAACAATGTAAATATATGTAAAAGATTAATACATTGTTTTATTCACTGTTTTTTTTTTTCTGAAAACATGGAACTCAGATTTCAGTCTCCCTATATCAAAGAAACTGCCATAACTTTTTATCAAATGTTGGAATATCTCCTCAGGAATCACCCGACTCTTTTAAAACATATCCTTTCTAAAGTCTGCAGGAGCCTATGATACATGTTGGGTCATAGTGCTTAATATCCGTTATGTGAAGCTCCACTGTGTAGCAGAGTTTCAGGGAACTTCCTGAAGACTTATGAAAGGCCGTCCTTTAACAGTAAATGTGGGTTTATCAATAAATGTGACAAACCCATAGAAAGTTGCAAAAAAACACTGGACCGAGGCATGAATTGTGCACCAGTTTAACATCAAGTTTAATCTATGTGCATAGCAGTTCACAAAAATTGCTTCTGGGGCAATTTCTTTAACTTTATCTTAAAGTCCTTTAGCGGGAGCCATGACAGTAGTCACAATGTACATCACATTTTTTACATCACAAAGTGCTGCATCTGTTATTTTAAAACACCAAAGACAGATTGGACATTTTGTCGTTCTGAAATATAAAACATCCACAAATCATTACTAAGTTTGGGCCTGCGGTATTTACATAACAAATTATCAGACTGTTGTGCATGACATGAAAATGTCAGTTGTCTTATCTACTCGCCAGTCAAAAATGTAAGCAGATGGAACTTCATCTTTGATTTCATTAAGGCCAGAGGCTGTAATAGCAGAGCCTACAGTTGTAAATAACTCTGAATGTAGTTGGACATCCCAGAAAACAGAGGATGACTGGAGTGGTTAAGACATCATCGTACACGGATATTCTCTGTAATTGCCCTTGTTAGTAGATTCTACCCTCATTACAACCTCTAAAAGTGAGCTGTTTACCGTCGAGCAGTGAAGAACATCGAGATCTGGATAGTTGCTATTTTGTGCTGTTAAATCTTTATCTTTTGGTCCCTTAATATGTAGTCCATCATCAATCACACGTTCTACTGTGACTCTACATAGGAAACCTGACCATGAACATGAGCTCACGTTCCTTGTTTTTCTATTGAGTTTTGCATATCTAGTCAAAATTAACCAAACCCTCCAAACACACCTTTCACCAAACAATATGTAACTGAGATGATTGCGGCCAAACATTCTCTTCGTTTAAGGTAAGACACTACAGGTGAATAGGGTAAAAATGTCATCTAGCAATCACTATGAAACTTACCACATTGATTATTGACATTAAGAGAATTACAAGTTTTCTGAAATGTTATGTTTAAATATGCAACTTAGGCGTTATCTAATTAAATATATGTTAATTTGCATTTATTTCAAAAACAGAAATCTAAACAATGCATAAAGTCAGGTTCAAAATTCTTGTTTTGAGATTCTGAATATCTCTTTATTACTTTATAAATCAGAAAAAACTGTTTACTTACTCTCAATCTAATCATATCATTAGAGCATCCCCAACAATAAAAGGACAAACAACAGCAAAACAGAGCAATGTAATGACTAAGTTTAACTTCAATAAAACGCAATCACAGCGCACACACACCAACCTGTAGAACTTTTACCTTAGATTGTTGTATGTCTGTCCTGCACAATAGTTCCCCAGTCCTGTTTACAACCTAGTCATCCATCCCTGCTCCATATGTATGTCCCTCACACATTTCCTCATGATGTGTTTTCAGCTTTTTAGCTGTGCTCAGGTTTGCACTTGTGTTTCACGCTGGCAGACGTCTCAGATGCGACAACCTCTGCTTTTGATATTCTGAGTATATCAGGTTCATTACATTGACAGTAAGACTGTGCTCTGATCATATCAGCTTCATTACATTGACAGTAAGACTGGGCTCTGCAGCCACAACCTCTCCATATCAGTCACCATAGCAGAGGCACCTTCACTAAAGGTAGAAATGGCCATACCTGTTGCTGCCTCAACCCTGCATTTACCAACACAATTAAATGTATAGGATATCACTACCTGTTCATCTCCTCACGTTTAATTGGTGTATTTATTTTTTACTTTTACATAACATAGGTATGAGTTTAAAACCTTTAGTCACAAAACATTGTATTCATTCACTTTTATTAATATTTTGTCCATTCTACCACTAAAGAAAAAATCTGTAGGGTAAAACTGACATTATTTAAATGTCATTATATAAAACTGTCTCTATCTCAACCCTGTCCCATACCTGTATTATTTTTGTAAACCTGCATGTCCCAAGACGCGTATATGTATATACAGGTTTGCGGTACCCATCTCTTTCACACAGACTGCACTCTTAAAACAAACTGCTGCAAAATCCGTGGTCTGATATTAATTTTAAGCCCTGTGCCTACACAATTAGGACAAATTAATCCACTAATTAGTTCAAACGCGCTTTGCTGTGCGGCGCATTCGGTCCGACCTGCTATCTAAAGTCTAAATGCGTGTAAGCATTTCATTATCTAATTGATTTTTGCAAGTTTCACCTTGCTTCTTCTCGCAAGTGACAATTGTTGTCTTTTCTGAGAAGCTGTTAAAAGCAATACTTTCGGCGTTTTTATATTATAAAGATACTGAAATGCTAAACCAGAAAGTGTGACCGCATGTGACCACGTGACGCTCTCAGGTTTCACATTCTCAGAAATCGACACCGGCCAACGAGATGTCAAGCTTGCGTTTAAATCACCCTTTTATCCCCCCCCCCCCCCCCCCCCCCAGAAGAGCTAGAAGAGGTGGCTGGAGAAAGGGAAACCTGGGCCTCTTTGCTCAGGCTACTGACCCCGCGACCAGGGCCCCAGATAAGAGGATGAGAATGGGCGGATGGATGTATCCTGAATTTTGAACTAAGTGAATGCTGTGTGATGCTGTTTAATTCTCTACATAAGGAATGCCAAAACATGGCCCACATTTGCATTTTACACCTGAGAATATCCCTCTGCAATCTTCACTAAAATTAAGTGACTTAAGAAGTCAATATTTACATTTTTCTACAGTATAGTAAATAATAAATAAAATGAGCTGGAGTTTATGAGTTTATATTCCATATATGCCCCATGAACCGAGCTTGAATTTCTCCAAATGCCGGGGTATGCTTTTAAAACTATGTTCTTTGTCAAAGTGATGAAAAGCTTCAGATGATCTTCCAATCATTATATATTACACTGCACAAATTCATTCCTACTGTGCAATAAATGTGTAAATATTCCAGATAACAACTGAACTGAAAACTGAACTGAAAAAGAAGTATACAGTCTGAACTGTAGTACTGAACCTCAAATATGCGCAATGTCCGAGGGGTTAAACGTGTTGTGCTTCTATGGGGGAAAACGTCACGCTAGTTGATGACAACCTGTGAGAACTTGTTCTTTGAACACTTGCACGTCCGGTACATTGTTTTGGAAGAATATAGTTATGTACATCTAATATTAAATATCTGCAGAACTTTTTTCAAGATATTTTGGATATTTTACCTGTCCTTACCTCGCAGTTGCCTTTGAACTGCGGTTATCTATTACACTTTAGGTCTAAATTCATATCCATACTGTTTAAAAGGTTTTTGAAGTAACGTAATGTTTTGTACTACATTTTCCATATGACTTGTGCAGTTTAATGAAGTTTATATATAGGCTACTTTGCACTTCACTTGCCCGGCTGAAGACCTCTGTCTAAACCTCCTGTTTCTCTATAAAATATGCACAATTAGGGGAGGCCGGGTATGTTTGTAACACTTTTTGCTTCCAGTATGGAAAACACAATATGTATTAGTTAAACAATATACAAGACTCGTGTGGCTTAATGAAATGTGGGAGTGATAGAATTTATAATTATTTTATAACTGTGGGGTATTTTTCTTGTCCGGAATCAACCAGCTTTTTGCTGCCATGGTTCTATGGTGTAACAATTTTGCACTTCACTGCACACACACACACACATCAACATTTTTCTCAACTAGGTATTCATCAACCACTTTGCAAACATTAATCTGTTTCTTTGTTGAAAGTTTTACTACACAAATGTCTATTATATACACACACAGACAAAGCACATGATCGATTTTTACAGCATTGTTGCTCTTAGGCATGAGAACCAACAGTTTACTAATAGACACATGGGGTGTTTCGTTAGAATCTACACACAACTGGGCCAAATGATGCCAATCATGCGACGTTGTTGTTTTGACAACATTCATTTGATTCTTGAAATTTTGTAAACGTTTAACATCATCAGCGTTCATGTTATTAAAAAGTGTAAAATCATCCACACTATCGCCAATACAATTATACAACAAATGTGTCAATTCGTAGTACACACGTTCTGACAAACTCTGTCGTACACAAGCCAGACCCATTTTCGACTTAAACACCACTACGAGTCTTTGAACCGCCTTCCCAATGGTCAACGGCGTCAGAGACGAATTGTTCGGATGTTTGATCAACCAGACTTTTCCTTAGCTCCTGCAGCTTTTCCACAATGTACGGCTCGCTCCGCAATTCACAGACAACGGTTTCAGCACATCCTTGCACTTTTTGAAGAGCCAGCTGTATTCCAAAACACTTTAGAAGACCCGCTATGGCTTCTCTTAACTCGGGTATGAACAGTGACTGTGTTATATCTTTATAGTATTTTTCAAAAAAGAAGATATCCGGCTCAAAGAGACACGTGTGTCGACGCTGGCTGGGGTGATTCACCTCACAACCGAGACACATCTCCTTCAACTTGCGATCTATGATGTGTTGTAGGATTGCAACAACGGCAGACTTTATCAGTTTCAACGCCGTAGTACACACTCGGCTGTCCACATCATCGGGCTGCTCATGTGTGATTGTGTCTTCTGGAACATCGACTTGCTCATCCGATGAGGAGGCCATATTCACATATCCAAGAGCCAACATACTATTGTCCGGTCCTGTGTTGTCCATAGCTGATTCATCATAGCTGTAGTCCACAAACCTACGACCGGTGCCGATCTCCGTATATTCAAAGCACGGACCTCTGTAGTTTCTATACCACACACGCTCACAGGCATCCGGTTGGTCTGCTGGATGAAAATCCTCAAACACGTTGGCCTGCATGTTGGCCTTGTCTTGATGTTGTGTGCCCACGATGTGGAGTTGTGTTTCTTTTAACGCACTTTCGGGTAGGCTGTGATCCTCTTTGACCACCCCACAAACGTCATAAGCCAGAGAATCAAACAGATTAATTTTAACATCCCTAAAGTGGTCGCGAGGTATTTGACCAAATGCTTTGGTATACCGTCTCTTCCTTGGTGCTAAAAACAAATTGGTTTCACCACTAGAACTAAATCTTGGCGTAACTGTTGAATCTCTAAAAAGAGCCTGATCCACACACAGCAGACATTTTAAAATGCTGTAGCCACATAAACTGCAGTGTCGGTTTAAATACTATATACAACATCTACATATTTAAATGTCTCGTGTCTGATTGACTAAACTGTGTGACATAGACGTCAAGGCGTCATGCACCAACAGGTGTGGTGTGGCAGGGGATGTGAACTGTGGGGGGCGTACCCCCAGACCTCCCCTTGTGGGGGATAGCCTGTCAATCAAACATGTCACTCAAAGATGTCATAAATCAAGGGGGGTGGTTGGGTGGAGATGGGTAGGATATGCCCAGACTTGCCCCTGTTGTGGGGGTGACCTGTCAATCAAACATGTCACTCAAGGGTTATAAATCAAGGGGGTGGTTGGGTGGAGATGGGAAGGATATGCCCAGACTTGCCCCTGTTGTGGGGGTGACCTGTCACTCAAGGGTCATAAATCACTCAAAAAGGAGTTTGTCAGAACGTGTGTACTACGAATTGACACATTTGTTGTATAATTGTATTGGCGATAGTGTGGATGATTTTACACTTTTTAATAACATGAACGCTGATGATGTTAAACGTTTACAAAATTTCAAGAATCAAATGAATGTTGTCAAAACAACAACGTCGCATGATTGGCATCATTTGGCCCAGTTGTGTGTAGATTCTAACGAAACACCCCATGTGTCTATTAGTAAACTGTTGGTTCTCATGCCTAAGAGCAACAATGCTGTAAAAATCGATCATGTGCTTTGTCTGTGTGTGTATATAATAGACATTTGTGTAGTAAAACTTTCAACAAAGAAACAGATTAATGTTTGCAAAGTGGTTGATGAATACCTAGTTGAGAAAAATGTTGATGTGTGTGTGTGTGTGCAGTGAAGTGCAAAATTGTTACACCATAGAACCATGGCAGCAAAAAGCTGGTTGATTCCGGACAAGAAAAATACCCCACAGTTATAAAATAATTATAAATTCTATCACTCCCACATTTCATTAAGCCACACGAGTCTTGTATATTGTTTAACTAATACATATTGTGTTTTCCATACTGGAAGCAAAAAGTGTTACAAACATACCCGGCCTCCCCTAATTGTGCATATTTTATAGAGAAACAGGAGGTTTAGACAGAGGTCTTCAGCCGGGCAAGTGAAGTGCAAAGTAGCCTATATATAAACTTCATTAAACTGCACAAGTCATATGGAAAATGTAGTACAAAACATTACGTTACTTCAAAAACCTTTTAAACAGTATGGATATGAATTTAGACCTAAAGTGTAATAGATAACCGCAGTTCAAAGGCAACTGCGAGGTAAGGACAGGTAAAATATCCAAAATATCTTGAAAAAAGTTCTGCAGATATTTAATATTAGATGTACATAACTATATTCTTCCAAAACAATGTACCGGACGTGCAAGTGTTCAAAGAACAAGTTCTCACAGGTTGTCATCAACTAGCGTGACGTTTTCCCCCATAGAAGCACAACACGTTTAACCCCTCGGACATTGCGCATATTTGAGGTTCAGTACTACAGTTCAGACTGTATACTTCTTTTTCAGTTCAGTTTTCAGTTCAGTTGTTATCTGGAATATTTACACATTTATTGCACAGTAGGAATGAATTTGTGCAGTGTAATATATAATGATTGGAAGATCATCTGAAGCTTTTCATCACTTTGACAAAGAACATAGTTTTAAAAGCATACCCCGGCATTTGGAGAAATTCAAGCTCGGTTCATGGGGCATATATGGAATATAAACTCATAAACTCCAGCTCATTTTATTTATTATTTACTATACTGTAGAAAAATGTAAATATTGACTTCTTAAGTCACTTAATTTTAGTGAAGATTGCAGAGGGATATTCTCAGGTGTAAAATGCAAATGTGGGCCATGTTTTGGCATTCCTTATGTAGAGAATTAAACAGCATCACACAGCATTCACTTAGTTCAAAATTCAGGATACATCCATCCGCCCATTCTCATCCTCTTATCTGGGGCCCTGGTCGCGGGGTCAGTAGCCTGAGCAAAGAGGCCCAGGTTTCCCTTTCTCCAGCCACCTCTTCTAGCTCTTCTGGGGGGGGGGGGGGGGGGGGGGGGATAAAAGGGTGATTTAAACGCAAGCTTGACATCTCGTTGGCCGGTGTCGATTTCTGAGAATGTGAAACCTGAGAGCGTCACGTGGTCACATGCGGTCACACTTTCTGGTTTAGCATTTCAGTATCTTTATAATATAAAAACGCCGAAAGTATTGCTTTTAACAGCTTCTCAGAAAAGACAACAATTGTCACTTGCGAGAAGAAGCAAGGTGAAACTTGCAAAAATCAATTAGATAATGAAATGCTTACACGCATTTAGACTTTAGATAGCAGGTCGGACCGAATGCGCCGCACAGCAAAGCGCGTTTGAACTAATTAGTGGATTAATTTGTCCTAATTGTGTAGGCACAGGGCTTAAAATTAATATCAGACCACGGATTTTGCAGCAGTTTGTTTTAAGAGTGCAGTCTGTGTGAAAGAGATGGGTACCGCAAACCTGTATATACATATACGCGTCTTGGGACATGCAGGTTTACAAAAATAATACAGGTATGGGACAGGGTTGAGATAGAGACAGTTTTATATAATGACATTTAAATAATGTCAGTTTTACCCTACAGATTTTTTCTTTAGTGGTAGAATGGACAAAATATTAATAAAAGTGAATGAATACAATGTTTTGTGACTAAAGGTTTTAAACTCATACCTATGTTATGTAAAAGTAAAAAATAAATACACCAATTAAACGTGAGGAGATGAACAGGTAGTGATATCCTATACATTTAATTGTGTTGGTAAATGCAGGGTTGAGGCAGCAACAGGTATGGCCATTTCTACCTTTAGTGAAGGTGCCTCTGCTATGGTGACTGATATGGAGAGGTTGTGGCTGCAGAGCCCAGTCTTACTGTCAATGTAATGAAGCTGATATGATCAGAGCACAGTCTTACTGTCAATGTAATGAACCTGATATACTCAGAATATCAAAAGCAGAGGTTGTCGCATCTGAGACGTCTGCCAGCGTGAAACACAAGTGCAAACCTGAGCACAGCTAAAAAGCTGAAAACACATCATGAGGAAATGTGTGAGGGACATACATATGGAGCAGGGATGGATGACTAGGTTGTAAACAGGACTGGGGAACTATTGTGCAGGACAGACATACAACAATCTAAGGTAAAAGTTCTACAGGTTGGTGTGTGTGCGCTGTGATTGCGTTTTATTGAAGTTAAACTTAGTCATTACATTGCTCTGTTTTGCTGTTGTTTGTCCTTTTATTGTTGGGGATGCTCTAATGATATGATTAGATTGAGAGTAAGTAAACAGTTTTTTCTGATTTATAAAGTAATAAAGAGATATTCAGAATCTCAAAACAAGAATTTTGAACCTGACTTTATGCATTGTTTAGATTTCTGTTTTTGAAATAAATGCAAATTAACATATATTTAATTAGATAACGCCTAAGTTGCATATTTAAACATAACATTTCAGAAAACTTGTAATTCTCTTAATGTCAATAATCAATGTGGTAAGTTTCATAGTGATTGCTAGATGACATTTTTACCCTATTCACCTGTAGTGTCTTACCTTAAACGAAGAGAATGTTTGGCCGCAATCATCTCAGTTACATATTGTTTGGTGAAAGGTGTGTTTGGAGGGTTTGGTTAATTTTGACTAGATATGCAAAACTCAATAGAAAAACAAGGAACGTGAGCTCATGTTCATGGTCAGGTTTCCTATGTAGAGTCACAGTAGAACGTGTGATTGATGATGGACTACATATTAAGGGACCAAAAGATAAAGATTTAACAGCACAAAATAGCAACTATCCAGATCTCGATGTTCTTCACTGCTCGACGGTAAACAGCTCACTTTTAGAGGTTGTAATGAGGGTAGAATCTACTAACAAGGGCAATTACAGAGAATATCCGTGTACGATGATGTCTTAACCACTCCAGTCATCCTCTGTTTTCTGGGATGTCCAACTACATTCAGAGTTATTTACAACTGTAGGCTCTGCTATTACAGCCTCTGGCCTTAATGAAATCAAAGATGAAGTTCCATCTGCTTACATTTTTGACTGGCGAGTAGATAAGACAACTGACATTTTCATGTCATGCACAACAGTCTGATAATTTGTTATGTAAATACCGCAGGCCCAAACTTAGTAATGATTTGTGGATGTTTTATATTTCAGAACGACAAAATGTCCAATCTGTCTTTGGTGTTTTAAAATAACAGATGCAGCACTTTGTGATGTAAAAAATGTGATGTACATTGTGACTACTGTCATGGCTCCCGCTAAAGGACTTTAAGATAAAGTTAAAGAAATTGCCCCAGAAGCAATTTTTGTGAACTGCTATGCACATAGATTAAACTTGATGTTAAACTGGTGCACAATTCATGCCTCGGTCCAGTGTTTTTTTGCAACTTTCTATGGGTTTGTCACATTTATTGATAAACCCACATTTACTGTTAAAGGACGGCCTTTCATAAGTCTTCAGGAAGTTCCCTGAAACTCTGCTACACAGTGGAGCTTCACATAACGGATATTAAGCACTATGACCCAACATGTATCATAGGCTCCTGCAGACTTTAGAAAGGATATGTTTTAAAAGAGTCGGGTGATTCCTGAGGAGATATTCCAACATTTGATAAAAAGTTATGGCAGTTTCTTTGATATAGGGAGACTGAAATCTGAGTTCCATGTTTTCAGAAAAAAAAAAACAGTGAATAAAACAATGTATTAATCTTTTACATATATTTACATTGTTTTAAGATTGTTATTATAAACTTGATAGTTTAACAAGTTCTCTACATAAAATTTTAAAAGAGGTAATTTTAATGTTTATACAGTGTGGTTTAACTCGGTTGAGAATGATTCTTCATTGGTTCATCAGAGTTTGTTAATTGTTTGAAGTACGCTACTTTGAAGTAGGCATATTTGTGTGTGCGCTGTTCTGTGTGACTAGGGGAGTGTGTGACTAGGGGGCGCGTGTGTGTGTGTGTGTGTGTGTGTGTCGCGGGCAGTGGACGGAGGTTTCCCTACAGCGTGAGTCAAGGTCATGTGCGAGTGCATCGGTGTGTGTGTGTGTGTGTGTGTGTGTGTGTGTGTGTGTGTGTATGTGTGTGTGTGTGTGTGTGGGAAGACCTGAGTTAATTCATTGAGGGAAAGGTGACGAGGTCAACTCAGCGTGCCGAGGACCCTCAGAGTTACTTCAAGTCAGTATGGGGCCTCACTCAGGAAAAAAATGGTTTGTATGGACAATACCACAGTCGAATGCATGTTGGCTCCTCAAGGAAACGTTCTCCCTCTCTCTCTTTAAATGCTCGCGCTCTAAACACGCACCCCGGATTGGTGTGTTGAGAATGCCTCCTCATTGGTTCATCAGAGTTTTGTTAACTGTTTGAAGTTACTCAAAGTAAGCATATTTGTGTGCGCATGCGCGGTCTGTGTGACTAGGGGGTATGTATGTGTGCTGTTCAGGGGAGTGGGTGTGTGTGACTAGGGGTGTGTGCGTTGTTCTGTTCAGGGGAGTGGGTGTGTGTGACTAGGGGTGTGTGCGTTGTTCTGTTCAGGGGAGTGGGTGTGTGTGACTAGGGGTGTGTGTGCGCTGTTCAGGGGAGTGTGTGTGTGTGTGTGTGTGTGTGTGTGAGACTACGGGTGTGTGTGTCTGAGATCCCTATCTTTTAGCGCTGGTCTGTGTGACTAGGGTTTGTGCGCTGTTCCGTTCAGGGTCTGTGTGTTTGTGTGTGTGTGTGTGTCACAGGTGTCTAGGGTTATACGGCCCCGGAGAGTCAACATCAAAGAAGATCAAAATAATGTTTTAATTAACCTTATCAAGCAAAATATCAAAGCACAACTTAATACTCTTTGGTCGTCTTGACGTGATTAATGTGATGATGATGTCATGAGTTGGGGTGGGGAGGGGGAGTGGGGGGGGGGGGGGGGGGGGGGGGTTGGAGGGGGTTGGGTGGGGGGAGGGTGGGGGTGGAGGGGGGGGGGGGGGTGGAGAGGGGGGGTCAACTAGAGGTCAAAGTCGTAAATCACTTTTTGTCATAAGCCCCAATCTATAATCTCTGACATGTAGCCAACGTACCCCTACAGAAGTCCAGGCAGTGACCGTATACCACTACCCACTTAATATGATGGTAGCAAATTGAAACGCGCTGGCCAGTGCACACTTTCCCACTTTTGAATTGGAGGGTTGATCACGGCAGATCTATGGATTTTTAGAACGCAATCATGTCGCGATGTGTGATTTAGAATCACTTATTCATAGGCTACAGCTGTCTCACTTCTCACCTCTAAGTCAACTCTGGTTCGTGTATACAAGATAGGATCCATTAAGCCAAGAGGCAGCCACAACCCATCACCTGCGTTCACTGAATCAGAGGCTTTTTTTTTCATGACCGTTTGCTTCCTCATTCTGAAATAAAAGCTTGTGTCTGCTTTGTTCTCTTTCACTTTGTTGGGCTTGTAAACAGCAAAGGAGCATACAGCTGCCCGCCGCTGATAAAACAGAGGAGCGTCTCACGCGTGGCCCTGGCTCTCTGCCCGGCCCGCTGACGTGAAGTCGCCGGTCAAAAGCATGAAGGTGCCGCACACGCAATCGGGCTCCGCACCCGTGAGTGTTTGACGCCAGCTCCGTAGTTAAAATGGATTACTTCCATGCCGAGAGAGCTTCAAAAACAGCCATTCGGCAGGCTCAAGGGGGAAGATTAAAACCGACAATGCGCTCAATCAACAGACGAGAGGTGCGGCGTAATGAGCTGCTGTCTGCAGCGTGCGGGGATCTCGGCGAGCAGGGAGGGGGCTGTCAGACACACCTGCAGCGTTGTGTTCCTGTCAAACTCTGAACATCACTTAATGTGCTCTTGACTTGTTGCCAGGTGACAAACGCTACCATAAAACCGCTTTGTGCAGACGGCGATTGTTTATCCTAATTGTCTGCATGCTCTCTGTAATTTGGATGGGTTTCGGTACAAAAGAACATGCAAAGCAGAATTAGATAAACCCCATATCATCTCATCATCCACAGGAGAGAACAGCAACACCACCGCCACCCACAAAACCTCCATACGCGTCAACGTTCACACACCATGCACGGCAACTTCTGAGATTTCTGAACGCAGAGGGCCCGGCGATGCAATGCAAACACTGACCCAGATAAAGCCGTAGTCGCAAAAGGACGTGTTCCAAGAATCGGTGAGTCACCATCAAAACAGATTTTTGTGCACATAGCGAGGCAGAAGGCCTGGGGAGACGCTGTGGAGTGCAGAGAGAGGGCACCACCGGGCTCTCACAAGCAGGGATGTGAAGAACACGGCTCCATCACGGCTGCATGACTAACCTCCGCTCGGCGTATACCGCTCTGCTCATGTTCAAATCAAGATTTATCTGATGGCATCCGGCTTCACGCCTCCACGCAATTAAAGGTATTTTTAGAATCCTCATATGCTCGGCTGTGTCGTTCATGGGTTTCAGGGGTGAAAACAGCATGCAATAAAGGAAAAGCAGCGCTTGAAGTGAAGACTCACAATAGCAAAGTTTACTCCTTTCATTGTGGCTGGTGGATGGGGCTTAGGACAGTGATGAACTCTGCAAACCTACAGGATCCCCTACTGTGGAGGATGGGCATTCGACTTAACCTCCCTTAACCTACACATAACCTTGACACTCCAACAAACGTCAGACAAAACTGGAGGACATAAAAAATTAAATAAAATAAAAAGCAGAAGTACGTAGCGCTTATGTAACTTCTCGTGTAACTATGCAACACTTTGGAGTGTTTAAAAGCAAATGTGCTTTGGAAACACACTTACCTATAGAGTAAGAGAAATGCCCTTGACATTTCGCTTCTCTCATTCAGATGGGATTTACCAGGGACCTTCTACTGGTGAGGATTTGAACTGGGCCAGGCTGAAACAGAAGCCAACTTTCCATCCGCTTCAAAAGCTGAGAGCTCAATAGCTTGTTCATAAGTCATGTATCAGTCATCTCTTTACCTTTCAGCTGAGCCTCTGCCAGCGGTTGAAGGATTCATTAAGGTGAGTGCATGTTTCTTCCATTACCTCACTGACTCCCATACCATGGGGAAAAGGCATATATCAGCAATCCACCCAGCAATGCGTTCCCCCCTCCGAGACATATGATGTGTCTTGCTGGGAGACAAAGGACACCGGCAGAGTTGAGGTAATCTTTCAAAGAGCCTAGCTAGAAGTGTCCTAATGTATTTATTTGGTTATTTATCTGTCACACATTTATCCAAAACCCAACTAAACTCCAAAACGTTAATGATTAATTCTGAAATTAATCACAGAAAGCGCAACTACTCCTAACCGGAAGCTCCCATCTTTCCATCCTGTTGAAAAGTGGCCATAGCTTCCAGCCAACGGAGTGAATCTTCTGGCTTTCTGCGCACTGGCCTGCATCGGTCACACACTAGGAGCAATACCGCACGCGGCCGCTGGGGGGCCTACTTCGAGCAACAAGTCAAACGTTTATCTCAAAGCTTCATCAAAGTTAAAATTGGCCTAAAGCACGTTTCTTGGTATGCGGTTAAGCCTAAATCTTCTCGCTGCGTTTAACAGAAGTTCGTGTTTGCAGAATATTCATCAGTGAGGGCAATTGCTCAGAAGAAATTAGAATATACAAATGACTCATGGGTGAGCGTTTTTTTTTTCCAGGATAATACAATACGTGTAAAAATATAGATAAAAGAAAGCGAACCGAGCAGCTGCGATTCTGCAAATGTATTTGAAACGGGTAAACAACTCTTCATCATCGCTGAGGCAGACGCGCATAGTAAAAGAGATTTCCAACAGCACAGTGATGGAAAAAAGTTCGTTCATACCTACAAACAATCGATAGATCCACCCAGTAACGATCACATTAATCCACAGAAATCCAGTTCGCCCGAAACGTGAAACTGGTTGCTGGTAGAATCCACAGTTTGCTCGTTCCCCGACTTTCCCTGAGTCCTCTTAATAGAGAAGGGGGGAAAGTTATTGCATAGGAGTCCTGTGTCCAACTTAGTTCCTCTCCCCTCCCATCACTGCAGTAACCCCCCCCCCCCCCGTTTTGCTGGGACACACTCCAGATGTGGTGACATCACCTAGGCCGGCGCTGGCGGGTGTTATCACCTCCCCCTGGTTCATATAATAGGATTATGCTACTTTCAAAGGTATGAGGTGTGTTGAAAGGGATACGGCAGATATCACGAGTTCTTTCAAATAGTTTCAGATATAGTTGAATTATTGTGTACTTTCTATTTAAGCAGTAATTACGTGTGTGTGTGTGTGTGTGTGTGTGTGTGTGTGTGTGTGTGTGTGTGTGTGTGTGTGTGTGTGTGTGTGTGTGTGTGTTTGTGTGTGTGTGTGTGTGTGTGTGTGTGTGTACGCGCGCGCGTGCATGTTCGTACATGTTAGTGCGTGTAACAGATGATCATTAAAATGTAATTATACAAAGATTTACAAAGATCACTTGACTTGTAAGCTTTCTAATATATATATATATATATATATATATATATATATATATATATATATATATATATATTATTCCTTCTTTTTCAATCTAAGGTGCTCTGTAGGCAGAACTCAAAATTATTTGAATTGCCAGCTTTGATACTCCATAAACTCTTGGTTTTCGGCAGAAGCGGTCCATGTTGTCACTGTCCAGACTACAGTGCCAACTTCACGGTGGGATTCAATTAGCTTGATCTCCACTATTCTAACCTTGACATTGAACGCCCAGGGCATCTTCTATTTATGCGACTCTTTACCTTGAGTCTTCTCAATACAGGCTAAACAAATTAGATAAGACATAATTTACAGAATTCGTCATATAATTTCTTCTACTGCAATTAACATGATTTCAGTATTTTATCAGTCAAATTACTGCTTCATTTGAGCCGTGTTGCGTCACTCTTAAGTTTGAGGCAGGAATTTAAAATATTTATCCCCAGGGAACACAGCATGACCGGAGTCAAACAATAAGATTGTAATACTGTTTGACCAAATCTGATCTCTGCAAATACTGCTAGCTACTGCAAAGACTTTTTAAAGGAGTCTTCTGTGGTATTGTTTTTATAGGGAGAAGAGAATGAGGTGGGATTATTGTGACAGCAAATACGTGACTTTATATCATCCATGCATAGATAAGAGGTTGTTTAAAGTCTAATGTTTTTTTTCACAAATCAGATAAACCCACAAGAATTCTATACTATACACATGACTGAAAATATTTACTAAAATGGATATATACATGACCAGTCAAATGTTTGGACATACCTGACTAAATGCATGTTTTTAGTACATATAGTTAAAAAAAGGCATTATGAAAAAATGGATTATGCTTAGATTTGATATAAGACTAATATAATTTGGCACACACGCACACACACATAATTTTAAATGCACCCTCAGCAAATAATCTAAAATTTGTTTATTATATCTTTCATTGGTTTGGCATCCTCCCTGTTTTTATGTCGAAAATAATAAAAATAAGCAGCGTAGGTGTGTCCAAACTTTTGACTGGCATTGCATATTATATACATACATAAATATAGAATTTTTCAATCAGTTGATCGATCAACCAATCAAATCACTTTTCAGCATTTTTCAGTAATCGTTAGATACTTTACAATTGTCATTAGTCCAGGGAATTTTTTTAATTTATTTTTTTACATGATGACAGGCAACTCTAGTATCAAACACTACAATATATATATGGTAGTGGCATATACTATAAACATGCTCAGAAATCAGAATCTTGCTTTGCAAGTACTTATAGCTTTATAGGTACGTTTAAATGACATGAAACCACTGGAATCCACTGGAGTCCATTCAGTTCAGTTGGACTGGTGCCATGAGGCATTAGATAAAACATATTAATACATCATGTCTTGTATAATGCCACATAGAGGAAGGACAGCTGCAGTGAGGAAGAGTATGAAGAGGCTTATATGATATCAGTGCATTCAAACCTGTAAACATGTATTTGGAAACAACTGACATCACCATTGTGCCATTGCCTCACCCTCTAGAATTTTCTAAAAATAATTGTCTAAAGAATATTGTTAATATTACAAAGTTGGTGCAGATTCTTTTGACTGCCATTGTCCTTGAAAGAAAAAGTGATGTTATGGCTGACTGCACAAGGCTGAGTGCACAAGCCTTCATATTCTATCAGACATCAACAAATGAATGTGTTTTTCCCACAATCGTGCTGTATCATAACCAGGCACCGTGCCAGCTGTTTGCTACTTCAGCATTGTCAGAGTACAGAGTATTTCCAGAGTATTCCCAGAGTATAGAGTACAGGGAGCTCCATTAGATGGGCATTACATCAAATTGCTCTCATAACAGCAAAATATTTATTTCCACTTTCCCCGATACGCTTAATTGATTCATTCAAAGTAGATCAGGGCCTGACAATAACACAGATACTTTTAGAAGCTTGCTCACTGTTGGCAGAGCATTTATAATGGGCAGAAGGTGGTGAGGGAACACAGCCTGTAAGGTGAGAACAGGGTGCAGGGTGTTCTTGGCTGGAAGTCCAATGAAAGCCCCTTGATTTATATCAAGGAGGCAGGCATTCTCTCTCTCTCTCTCTCTCACTCTTTCTTTCTCCGCCCAGGCGAGAGGATAGATCCTGGCAGTCTCTTTATTAGCCCTCTGTTTTCCTTCCATGCAGTTTTCTGCTCTTAAGAGGATGAGAGATGGGGAGCACACAGGGACAAGGACATTAGAACATGGAGATTGATGCCCCAGATAAACAGACAAATGGCATCACACACAGCAGTCAAAGATCATGAACTAAACACTCCGTGTCACCGTTCAACAGGATTGCAGTGAATTTCAAAAGGGATCATATTGAACAAAGTGAGAGCCACACACACACACACACACACACACACACCAGGAGTACGAGAACCCTAAAAGATATGGAATGCAATAGAAACAGAACACAGAAATAGAACAGAAACTGCATAATGTTGGCTATGTAAACCCAGTGACCAATATTAGGGTCATGGCTGGCTGAGATTGTGTTACGAAGACAAGGTAGTCCCTGGCAAAGGTGAGGAGATCCTGCCACAGCTCGCTGGGCTGTGTTATTGTACCAATAGTCAGCATGGTTAGCACAATGGCTTAGCAGCCAACAGATATGCACTATCACCACCGCGACACTGAGCCCACAGTTACATATTCAGCCTGATGATGCAGCATGAGCTCTGCTCCATACTGGGGAACCGAGAGTGGAACTGGGTCTGGGTCGAGGACAGAGACAGAGGGGAAGGCAGAATGGCGATGGGCCAGAACCAGAGCAAAGGATTATGGAACTTGGACGGCAAACTGTCAGATTTGTGGTGTGTGTGTGTGTGTGTGTGTTTGTGTGTGTGTGTGAGAGAGAGAGTGTGTGTTCGTGTACATGAGTGCATGTCTGTGTTTCTTTCCAGCCATTGAGGAGGAGGAGGAGGAGGAGGAAGCATCTGTGGGACAGGGCTGTGGAATATGCTGAGTAAAGCACAACTGGACGCTTACGAGCTTTTTAAGAATACGTGAGAAGCGCCAGACGTGATTGAAGCTGAAGTCCTAGTCGATAACCACGATGGTTTTCTCCGTCCAAACAATATGTGGCCCACATGTTGCTAATTTCCAGGGGTGGGGCTTGGTTTGATGGAAACAATCACACGCCAGCCAGATGTCAAACTCTCTGAGGGAATTCTTTACCGACTGCTTCTCCACTTTCCACACAGCTCTCCAAACATGCACCGCAAGGCTCCTCCGAACGTGAATCCCCACTCCACTGTGCTAAATGCATTTTCCAGGCAAGATGTAAAACAGCCCGTTTGCCTTCCAAGCCCCCTTTTCTTCTCAGCCTTAACTTCTAGCACACATGCTATCTGAACATGACTTAGAGGAACAGAAAGTGTGTTTCCCCCAGTTTCAGGGCATTCAGCCGTATTAATAATCATACTGATGAGGACACTTGTGTGAAATGCTGCAGCTTTTGTCAGAGGGGCTGGGGAAATTCCTAGCGTTAGCTGAAAGAGAGTCCCCGCTGACACGGGCCAGTGCCGGCACAGAACAGGGCAACAGCAGTAGGGGGAGAAAAGACAACAGTTCCTGAGATTCGCCACTGCCTGATATTTTGTTTCTGCTTCATCCTGGGAGACTATTGGCCACTTTTACATACTGCCCTCCTGATTGGAGGGTCCAAAATTGTGCTTCTCCCCTCACATGATCATCAGAAAAAGTGGAAAATCAACCCTGACTGCCAGATGATGTTGTACTGCTTTGAAAGGAATCTGACTGTAAGGCATTTCTTTTTCTCACAGCACTTTATCAACCAAATAAAAGTTATTTATGTGCTTCTTACCGGGCCAAAAAAAAAAAAAAAAAAAAAAAAACAAGAACACGAAGCGGAAACAAACAGAAACAACTCCTCCAAGTAATTTAAAGCCCTCAAGGTGTAGGTGTAGGTATAGGTGTAGGTGTAGGTTCCAAACATATGTGAATGCCAAAGTGAGAATGCTAAAGGTTCAGGTTATATTTGACTTTATGTTATGTAAAATTCCTAGAGAACCAGGAGCAGGAGCTTTGTTGACTGAACTAGATAACCCCATTCTCTTGACTCGATTCTCACCAGGAATGTCTGAGGAAAAAAAGTAAGACACTTCAGTTGCTGATGAAGTTTCATATATTTTTCCCTATTAGACACTTCTTATGCTGAAATAATTTTGCTCTTCACCACAGAATGAAACACTGACTGAATTTGAGATCTGATGCTCCTTCCCAATTACCTCAGGCATTGAGCAGTCAAAACTACACTTAAAATGAATGGTCCACATGCACCTGGAATGCACACTTGCTTTTCATTTGATCTTTTTCTTATGTAAAGCACTTTGACTGACCTCAGAGTATAAAAATACGCTACTCAAATTGTATTGCCTTGCCTTGCCTTTTAGATTGTCCAAGTAAACAACTCCTGCACAAAAAGCTGAGTTAATTTGACTGCTTGGCCACACAAATAAAGAGCATGCACGCAAACACACACACAAACACACACACACACATGCACAGAGAGAAAAAGAGAGAGAGAGAGAGAGAGAGAGAGATGGAGTTAGAGCATAGATCCTTTGTCTCTCTTACACTCACATTTTCTCAATCAGATGCAACAAATTAACCTCAATCAATGGATGAAAGGGTTTAATGAAATGTTACCAAAACAACAGGGAAAGGGCAGCACGCTTGGCACAATCCAACCTTTCAAAGGCCTGGAACACCTACAGTTAGCATCTCTAATCCCATTAATAACCTGAGCTCTTCTTGTTTCTTTATTTCTGTATAATTAAGTAATTTCACAGCATGTTCTAGGGTCAGACAGCAGGAGAAAAGAGGCGAGACTGCTGTTTTCTGCTGTTTTCTGGTGTTTTGTACTCTTGTGCATACTGATAACAAGAATAACATTGCAGGAGCAGACTAGACCAAAATCACAAACATACATACAACAACAAACCCAGGACAGGCAGAGAAAACTACCTTATCCACCAAAGCCAAAGTGAAATTAAAGTCTTCTCTCCCCTAACTCAATAACCGGGTCTAACGAGCAGAAAAGAGTGAACAGAGGCAGGAGTGTCATTGAGCGCCACACTCCAAAGACGCACTCCCCTTACAGCAACACAACATGACGCAGAACAGCTGAATCACATGCAAAGAAGAAAAACAGTCAGCAGTGTGTAGACTTGAGGATTTGGCCCGTCTTTTATGGGATGTGACGGACAGGAACCAGCCAGCCAGGCACAGTAGGTGGATCCACGTCGTCAGGAATGAGCCACAGAACGGTTGGTACTGAAGATCACTGTGACCTGCAGGTACAGCGGCAGAATTCTGACAATCACCAACATCAAATCAACCACATCAATCACCAACATCAATCAGCAACACCAGTCAACAAATAGAAAATATACAGATGTCATTTTCAAACGTATCGTAGCACTGTGTGGTAAAACAGTCTGTGTATATTCATGTAAATATTCCAGTGAATAGTTTCTTGTCTGGCAACTAGAGTTTCTTCATCATGTAGCTCTAACGCTGTAGGCACCATTGGAGTCTTCTGTTTAGTGCGTGTTGCTTAGTGGTTGATCTGAAGTATAGTTTAGCATTTACTGCACAGTGATCTGAATTTTGAAAGAAGCTGAAAGATTACATTAAGTTCCTGTGCATTATAATGATTTCGTTGATTTTTTGTGTTTCTTTATTGTAATCTAACTTTGTCAATTCCCACCCACCAGACTCACCACATTAGCGCCCAGCTTGATAGGTGAAGGGATTCTTCCCAGACACGTGAAACATCTTTTCTGATGCAATCTCATAACAGACAGTTGAACTCATTTGGAGGAGAAGATACACCTCCCGTTCCCTCCACTTGGACTGACAGGAAGGCACAAACCAGGCAATCGTTCTCACCAAAAACATGGGCAATTACGATGCTCGTCACCCACCTGCAGATGGTGGGTTTGTTGGGATTTGAACCCTCATACTCCTGACAAGTGGGGCGTAATCTTAGATTTTGCCATGTTGTTCAGAGTTGGCCAGTGGCTAATTTCGTCTGGCGTAGAAAGTCTGGCTGCACTAATGGAAGAATGTGACTGAGCGTGTGACTACACCACACGGCAGGACTTGGAGTGACCTCCTCCAGAGGGATGGGGCCGAACACATGTGTGCCTCCGTCCAACGGAGACACCTCCTCTCTTTGAGAGGCAAGCGCACTCCTGCTCAGCGCAAGGGGTGGTGCTTTTACTCTGCCAACATCACACATACTTTTAATGATACTACTTGTTAGTGAGGAAAAAAAAATTAGGGCTTTTAGTTTAATTGAACTGTCTCATGTGTAATTAAACTCAAAGCATGTGTTTGAAGCTGTTTGGATGGCAAGACGCCACTGGCATGACAAAGGATTTGCCGCATGGTGTATCAGTGCACCGGGAGACAATCCCTGATAGTGGCTTTATGCAGAGCTATGCAGCAGAAACGAGTGTAAACGAACGAAAACCTCAAGTGCCCTGGGGAGGGAAGGAGGGAGGGATAGAGAGAGGACAGACAGGGGGAGAGAGAGAGAGAGACAGGCCGAGTCTGGGAGACAGCCTCGGGCTACGCAGAGAGGGTGAGACGACACGAGTGCCCGTGTCAGTTCGATATCAGCCTCGACGGCAGGATTTCAGCCAAGCGACAGACGCAGCAGAATTCAGGCGCCATGGAATCCCACGGAACGTGGAACTGACGGAGGCGACTATTGGGTAGATTTTCTGCTAAATTAAATACACATCTCCAACGCATTCAGATGTGGCGTGTGATACAGCCGGCGGATTTGGAAGCTTGAAGCTTCTCTTTGAAATTGAAAAAAACTCTTGATTTGCCATCTTACCACATGCTCTTTCACTATTTACTATCTCCTCGCTGGCATCTTTCTCTGCCAGCCTGTGTTCTTATCAGGTGGGCACCGCCCGCTGGGCCCTGGACGTGTTTGCTGATGGGATAAGAGGCCGGGCGATTCCCGGGCCGGTGGTGCAGCTCAGATGTTTGAGGTCACACTCAAGGTTACCAGCAGCTGAGCTCCAGGCTGCAGCGTGCATTGTGCAGATAAATGCAAGGTTAGACAGACGGAGATCAAGAAAAAATGGATGCAAAGAAGAGACTTAACTAACAAGTCTGTGTTTGAACACTGAAGCATAAACTCTGACAAGACTGTGAGTAATGGTGGGGGTTTTCATTACAGTGTAATTAGTCTGTAATGAAGTGAAACTGAAAACACACAGAAGCCGACTTAAAGAGTGTCTTAACATAGCACAGCCACCATTTGTTGTTTATACAAAATAACTGTCACGTAACACGGTTGCAGAAAGGGAAAGAAAACAAGGACAAAGGCAGCATGTCAAGACCGTGAAGATAATATAATTATGATTAATTCAAACTCCGGTTTCTCCAATAATAATGCGGCGGCTAGGTTGTGCGGGCCGGCGTGCGCCGAGCTTCGCCGCATCTTAAGGCAGGCGAGGGGAAGGGAAGCGTGCAGGGGCCGCTGGGTAAACGGCAGCGCGGCGTAAATCTGTGCGCCGGGCCCTCCCGAGCTCCGGCTGGACCTGCGATGATCCGTAGCGTGGGAGCGCGGTGGCCCCGTTCAGAGATATGCACTTCTGCACGTCAGCCCACCTGCAGCCTCAGCGCACCTGTCCAAGCCCGAGCAAAAGCCCCCTTGTTACCAGTGTGACACCGGTAAAGGTGCAGCTGGTCCACCGCTGGAGGACGGGCCTTCCCATCATGCACCGGAGAGAAAACGCAGAATATCTGAAGTAGGTTCATTGCATCATACAAAATCTGTGCACATACGTATTGTTTAATGGTCGGTCCATGTCCACTTGTGCTGGCGGACTCATGAGCTCAAATTGTGTCACACGGTTGGGAGAGTCACGGAGAAGTAGGCGTTGCTCTGCTGGGTGGCGTGAAGGCGTGGTGATTCATGAAGCAGTTGTTCTCCCTACTACACGTCCAGCTCCAGAGGGCATGGATTACTCTCTTTAGCTCTCGTAGAATCCAACTGCACACAAGATCAAGGCATCATCGATCTTCTCCTAGCTATTGATCATATCGAGTGGACCGTTAAGCAGTTGTCCCAAGCGTGACTTATAAGGTTGGGAGAACACCGCAGGTTCAGTCAGTGGTGAAGGTGCAGCTGCCCTGAAGGCTGGAACAGACTCAGTTAGGGATCATTACCATTACCGGTCCTTCTGCAAGGGGAATTTTGCCAGACCGTAGCCAGATTTTGACTTAGACTATAGAACCGTAAATGTTAGCCCCACTCCACATGGTGTGTTTAGGTACCGGTCAGACAGGGCCATCATCACTGCTGTAGCCACATTCATTTACCAGGACTGCTGAATTGTAAGGGCTCTAACGTGGTCTCATTCCACTTCCTCCATGCTGTGTGGGTATGTGTCAGCAGGAGGGACTTATTATCACATACCAAACACACACACACACACACACACACACACACACACACACACACACACACACACACACACACACCATAATATGTTTGTATTCATGTCTCATATTCCTCAATCATATCTCCGTGGTATGGGGGAAAGGCTGGATACAGGCATTTGCTAGTTTCTGAAAACTTCAGGTCGTCTGATCTCAGCATGCATTCAAAATAAGCTAAAGATGCGTGCTGTGTGTGTGTGTTTACGCATGAAAGATATGTGCTCTGTGTGTGTGTGTGTGTGTGTGTGTGTGTGTGTGTTTGAGGGGCTGAAATGAGAGTACATGACTGGCAAGAGTGTAAATAATACACAATACAGTAACCTCTAGCCAAACACTGCACAAACCAAAAGATCAACAGGACACGTCTATGAGTAAGAGACGTCCTGCAGAGTTTAAAGAAGCCTCTCAAAGGAGTATGCAAAAGGGTCTCCTGAGGACATTACCCAACCCCGCTTTTCAGACTCTTCTACTCAAAACCAAGCCACATTCTCTGATATCTGTTCATGAGTAAACCTACAAACATTTTTAGTGTTCTGGGCATGTAAAAAATTGAATTGAGGATTGCAAAAACAGCGTTTAGCATTCTTTCCAAGAACAGCTTTTCCAAAGATGTGAGACGAAGTGCAGAGTTCTCATGGGACGCAAACAAACCTACTTGGAATTAAACCTGATGAAAGTTATCTCTATTTTTTTAATGAGTGAAATTACTAATCCACCGAGTATATGACAAACATTATTAGGATTCTCAATGGCATTAACAAATCTATTTAGGTCCTACAGGAATGCGGATCATTTATCATTTAAGTCTTAAAGAAAAAAAAGAGATTTTTAATCAGCAGTTATGTCTGTCATGCAGTGTTAGCGAAGGAGAGGTGATTAAACAGATTTAAACTGCATCTCCCTCATCAACTCCATCACCTATCGAGGTTGTGCAATTGAATTCGGGTCAGATTCATTTCACCTGTCTCCTTTAGTAAAGCAATGTGTGGCTCCAGTGCTCAAGATAGCTACTTACAGCTCGCTTAGAAACGGAACCAAAACACACGAGTTTCCAGGACATTTAAAGACGAGTCGGACACAATCACACGGGGACCCATGGAAACGACCATGGCTTTGATCCACGCTCCTCCGTACTGTTTTTTGTGCAGGGGTCAGATTTCTTAGTTCAGTTTTTCATGATGTTTTCTCTTTCTACCTCCGGAGATCAAAGTCCATTTTCGGATGGAGGCTGGAAATATTTATCAGTTTTTTCTTCTCTGAGCCTCATCTCGCAGTTGAGGATGGTGTTAAAGTCACCTTGATGGCATTGTTTAACACAACCATTTCTCAGATAGGTTATGACTTGAGTATTAATACCCGGGTCAGCCTCAGGACTTTGCTTACATGGTAAATAGCACAATGCAGCAGGCGGGGGGGAGACACTGGTTTTGTTTTGCAGCATTGCACTGACAATGAAAAGTTTCAGCTAATGTACCGTTATGTAAAAGCCAGAATGTTTACAGTGCCTCTCAGACAGGTTTTTTATGAGCCTAGTCATGTTATATATAACTTTACATGCTTCACTATATTCCTTCCAGAATCGAGCTGACATCCCATTTCACGCATAACTAATCCACTCCAACGCCACCAGTGTGCTTGAATACTATATTCTGTTCCAATGGAAATCTTGGAAACACTTTGTCCGCTGGTTAGTCTGATTCTGGCTATTGTTGGGAGCCTGTAAAGTGAATAAGCTTCTTATTTTCAGGCACTATCAGTTCTGTCCTCAGGTGTGTGTCTCAGTGAAACTTACACTTTAAAGGATCTGCTGGAGTCGTGTGTCCAGACTGTGAATAGTTCGGGCACTGTGGCATAGAGAGGATGACTTTTACTGTTACTGTAAACGCACTTCAAACCCAACATGAAGAGAGCTGTGTCCTATTAGAGAGAGAGAGAGAGATAGAGAGTGCTGTATTAGTATTCAGTACAGCAGCTCTCTCTCTCTCTCTCTCTCTCTCCATCTCTTCCTCCTCCGCACTTCTCCCTTCTTGATAATTGACATTCTTAGACAAGATCAGTACCAACCCGGAAGAAAGAAAAGTGAGCGTTTAAGCTGCAGTCTATTCACAATGGGCCTGTTGTTCCTCGGGTAATTACCCTGGGCGCAGAGAGATCACCGCCGCTTATTGAATTCATATCAAATGAAACGTCAGCGCCTGCTTGTCACTGCTGCTCCTCTCTAGAAAGCTCTTATAATTTAGTTCATCATTCTCCCACGTGCCTTCACTCTCTTTCAGCTCTTCTCTCTGTGCTCCTCCCTCCCTCCTCTCCTCCCCCCCACGTTCATTCTCCCAGCTCGCCGTCCCTCTCGGCGTTCGTCGACCACGTTTATGGTCTTTCTGCTGCGTCGCCGGGCTGGTCTTTTGTCCGGGTGCACTTCTCCAGTCATCCACTTGGGGGCGACATTTCGACAGTGCAGCGACGGGTCAGCTCAACAGGGCCACGCTGGGTGGGGAGGCGCTCTACACGGCCGGCCATGCTGTGCTGTCAGCCACCTTTAAATCAGGCCAGATAAAAACAGATGCTGGATTGAAATGTCACGAGCGTATCTCAAACTGCCAGCACATTAACCTCCTCACCCGCCATGCCTCGCTCCCCCGGGGCCTCCACTGAACTCTATTGATTAAAAACACTAGTGGAGATCTGAGGGTGTGGAAAAGAAAAAAAAAGAGGAGAGAGAGAGAAAACAGGCAGAGTAAGCAAACAGGCGCTCCTCACGCCGGCAGAGGTGAGAGACAGCGAGGTAGCGGAGGGTGAGCAGGAGATATTTCTGGAAAGAACCGGAGAGGGAGAAGCTACGAGCTCAAACAAAACCTTGCTTACTTTCCGTAGTTACAAACTCCTGCCCACACAACGCCCCGCGGTGACATGATTTGCAGAAGAAAAGACGATACACGATGGGATCTTCTTACCGGACGGTGATTTAGAACGCAGCGGGAGAAAACTGCGGCAGCGTTCGCTGGCTGTCATAAATCTCCTTGTTTTGTTCAACCCTCACCATCGCCTTCCACACATCCACACATCCATTGCAGGCTTCTCAAACTCTTGCTGAGTGAGTTTGGTCCTAGGGCAAAACCGTTAGGAGACCGCCATCTTTTTTTTTTTAAGTCTTCTGAAACGCCATTATAACGGGTTATGCTAAATATTTAGCTCACTGTGCTAGATGTTTCATCTTGTGTGTAGAGGTCATTAAAAAGCCCGGCTCTGAGAAGGGAGTGGTCCGGGTTCAGTGCTGAGCGTCGTGTCGTGAGACAGCTTAACGCGAGCTGCTTTCTGCACTTCCAGGTTTAATTCTTTTCACTTGCTTATTGCTCATATAACTAAAACTGCACCCTTGACATATATGGATCAACATATCACCCAACATGGCGAGTGGGTGGTCGGTTGAGGTGGGAGGGGGGTGGTGGCCCGACGAGGGACTGGTGGCAGGTGTGGAGCCCCAGGCCACGTCTCACGCCGAGCGAACGGGAAACAGAACCGGCGAGAACCCAGTCGCTGGTGGGCAGTGCCAAACGGGGCAGAGAGCCGCAACGGTTCACTCACCACCAGCCATTACTGCCCACTGTGCAAAGCTCGGCTCAGCCTGACAGTTATATTAGCACTGCGCAGCAGCACACGGGCATTCTGGGAAATGGCGCTGAACTTGTCCTTGTGTGGTGTGTTGGGGCTAGAAGCCTTAGTTTCACTTGTTCGAAGCATTATATGGAAGTAACGCTCTGTGCTCCCTGGTTTCACGTATTGTATCCTCCCGTTCCAGTTCAGCTGGTTATCTGGGCATCGGCATGGTGTTCACCCATCACAGAAGCCCGCAGAGCCAGCACGGGCCGGGCTGAACCACGGGAGGTCCAGCACGGTGGTCGCATCGGAAAACCCGCCTTACAGGGAAGTGGATGATGTCGTACTGAATCCAGGTCAGTTTGCGAGCTCTGCCTCACCCCAACACCCCCCCCCCCCCTCCACCGCCCAGAGGGCTTCTTAACAGCGGCGACATGCTCATAAATCACCTGCCAACGAACCCTGTTTACGGACGGGGCAAATTATGCCGCCCGTATGTAAGCCATCAGCACCTTGATGAATTAGCTGCCATGAATAGGCATCCTTGAATGACAGCGTCACTGTGTATTAGGCTGTTCCCCAGCATGGTACAGTGCAGCCACCCCAGTGGCAAACACAACAAGACCTGTATTAGTCTTCCTCAGCTGGCTACTCCTGTGAAAGAGAAGACATAGACCTGAGAGAGACAGAGACAGAGAGAGAGAGAGACGGAGAGAAAGAGAGACAGATGTGGTGGAGATGTAACTTAGTTCAAAATAAGCTTTACATTTTTGTTCACGCTCCGTCTGGAATGCTATAATTCATGCGCTGTGAAATGTCTACCTAATGAATATTATCAAATGGAGGAGACTTAGAAGTGGAGTAGCCTGTTTGGGAGGGATGGAGAGAAGGAGAGGAAGACATAGGAAGAAAGGGTGATCCTTAAAAACACACGCGGCCATGAATGTAAATGTCATAGGTCCAATCAGGATTACGTCTATGACACATACGTCTATGTCTATGACGTCTACGTCTAAATAGAGCTGTAAGGGAAATATGTGCATTTTGTAGGTTTCCCATTGTTGCACCTGTTAGTTGTATGTTGGTGTAGTTAGTGTTGTAGTAATTAGTAGGTTGGTGTAGTTAGTGTTGTAGTAATTAGTAGGTTGGTGTAGTTAGTGTTGTAGTAATTAATAGGTTGGTGTAGTTAGTGTTGTAGTAATTAATAGGTTGGTATAGTTAGTGTTGTAGTAATTAATAGGTTGGTGTAGTTAGTGTTGTAGTGATTAGTAGGTTGCCAGTGGTGCCCCTATTTTCTCCAACATTCCTACGTCCCTCTTGGTTTAGGTAAAAAGGAATGTATATCTGTTGGGTCAACAGACAGGAGTCCGAGAGTATACCACAGGAAGGAGTCCGAGAGTATACCACAGGCAGGAGACCGAGAGTATTCCACAGGCAGAAGTCTGAGAGTATATCACAGTCAGGAGTCCTAGAGTATACTACAGACAGGAGACCGAGAGTATAGCACAGAAAGGAGTCTGAAAGCCTACCACAGACAGGAGTCTGAGAGTATACCAAAGGCAGGAATCTGAGAGTATACCACAGACAGGAATGCATTCACTAGATGCAGCTGATTTAGAGGACTTTCAACAATAGTCAGCTGTGGAATAAAATAAGGGAAAGAGAGTAGATAACAGCAATTGAGCCAGAGAAACCATTCATCGATCACTGGGCATTATGTGCTTTAAAGTTACTCTCTGACGGCTGTCAACCCAACATGCAGCGGATATGACGGAGACCCTGATTTCATTTGGTCACTGCTAACCATGAGTGATGACAGCAGTGCTCACGCTCATTGTGATTGACAGGAGCAGATTCAGGACAGCACTGGCACCGTTCTCCACACTACAAAAAAGTGCACGTACAAAAAAGTGCACGTAGTTGGCCGGAAGGGCACGTCGTGTAGATATAAAGAGTTTATTGGAATCAAAAGCAAATGAATACATGCACAGGAACACAGTGCAGACAGACATTTACACAGTAAGGCGGTTATGATATGGTATTCATACACAGAGGCATCAGGAAACAGATGAGGATTAGGTGAACTTTGATGAATGAGTAAAAACGAGACACAGGTGCAAAGACCCTAGAAAATCGGTGAGCTGTGCAAAGGGCAAAGCTTGAGAACACAAGCGCAGATCCACACGGCGGATCCCACGTTGGGGAGGAGGTTAGCGATTGATCCCTCACAAGTACTGTATACTGTAAATAGTTCAGGCTTCTCAGACATGGATGAAGCCGTATGTGTGGCTGAACTCCAGTGCTGGGCTGGTGAATCACCATTGGAGAATCCTTTTAGTCGAGGCTTAGGCTTAATCTGGGTCTTGGAACCTGGCCCATAAAGCAGAGCATGTAAATTCAGGCTTAATCTGTGTCCAAAAGCTAATCAAATATCCTTGCACAACTGAAGGGTGCAGTGGATCCAGTAAACGTTTTGTGTGTAATTAAACGAGGATGACCCCTGAGACACCTTAACACCATCCTCCTGTGGCGTAGCCTACCACACCATGAGATAGCCGCTGAGCAATAGCTGTGGACCAGAACCATGAGCTTGACCTATGACTGTGTGTGTATGTGTGTGCGTGTGTGTGTACATGTGCCTGTTTCTATGAGTGTTCTTTGATATGACATATTGGGCAGATCATCACTATGGACTAAGTGAGCATCAAAACCGTCCTGCAGCGTTTCAGTCAGAGCAGGCTTGGAGTGCACTACCCCACCAATCACAGCCCTCATCGCCATTATCTTCACATTTCTCCCCGCAGCATATTACCACGCTGCCATAAACACAGTCATAGACGGTGAAGTGGGTGAGTGCTCATGAGTGCCATCTGCTTCCTGCCACCATCACCGTGCAGGCGTCTTCAAAAAGAACCAAACCAAGAAAAAAAGAGCAAACAAGCCTCAGCCACGTCCTTCAGGTACGGAGCGAGGAGGAGCCGGCCGGTGAAGAATCCCCCCGGGAGGATGTGTAGTCCACGCTGACCCCCTTCTCCCTTACTCAAACGTCCGGTGTCAATCCTGCAGCGACGTCCTCCCAGTTACACAAGTTATACTTCAGCCAACGTAGGAGGAGTGCTACTGCAGTCAGTATTCAGCTCGCCAGGAGTGTTCACCTCCGACGTCTCTCCTTGAAGCACACAGGCACTCATGTCTTAGTCATAGCCCTGCTTGATGGGGGACGTTTTTAAGGCTCAGCGCTGTATTTGAGTCGTAATGCTGTTTCATCACTGCACTCTCGTGGCAGTGCCCCATCCATCCAGCTCGGCCGTGTGCCGTCCTGCATCTCAGCCATGTCAGAACAAATGAGCCAATCAGGACGGTGGATGAGGAAAGCTCAATTTCCTCAGGGGCTAATTAGAGTGGCGGAAGACGAGACGTAGGCCGGTACCTCCTGCACAATGCTGCACACATGGCGAAGGACCTTCAAAGGCTGCACTTTCATGTGCCTGAAAATTGTCCAACAATTTTTTTCCCCTTCCTTTTATTTGTAACACTTCTCCAAAGAGAGAGAGAGAGAAAGGAGGAAGAGATTCTGATTTGGTTTTTTTTTCGTCTGTTTGGTGAGTCTAGAGATGTAAGATTCAACTTCTCATGCCAGTGGGTAAATCTTGCCACATGCACCATTCATAATTGAGTTCAATGAGGTCTACGAATTCTTTCCACTTGTTTTCGATGGAATTTGGCTTCAAAACATCTGGCCTTGTAAGTTATAAAAAAAACAGTTGTCAGTTGTTTAGAAACACAAAATTATCACTTGTCTAGATACCAAATATATCATATATATATATATGTGTGTGTGTGTGTTTGTGTGTGTGCGTGTGTGTGATTATAAATATGCATTTGTTCATGTGAACATTATGCCACGTGCGTATGAACTGTCAAGATGTCTCTGTAGATACCTTTTAAATCTAGATTATCCCTTGTGGAAATTCAGCACAATTACATGTCACTTCGCTCACAGGAGCTAGCGAGAGGAAACTCTTCTCTATGGCAACGAGCAGTGCCCACGCCATCGCTGACATTATCAGCTCAGCCAGAGTTGCAGCTAAAGAGATTCGGAGGCACCGCCATGTTTCTCGGTGCAGGAGAGACGCGGCCGGCAGCGACCGGTACAGACGCACCGTCTTCCAGCAACCGCAACGGCCTCATCCACCCTCTCATAGCAACTGGTGCAGCCTCATCCACTCTGTGTTGGCAACCTGCTACATCCTTCCCCACCCCCTCCTGGCAATCGGTCCAGCCTCACCCACCCTACAGCCTACCATCTGTCATATTTAAGCAGGTTTTAAATATTTATCCAATCAAGCCGAAAGGGAAACCCTCGTGGAAAGAATGAATCGGTGATGAAGCAATCATCACTGGTGGTGTGTAGAAGAGGAGTGAACCTGGAGACCAGGGGCAAGAGGAAGACTGGAGATTGTGTGGGAAAAGGAAGGTAGAGTTTAGATAAGTGACTGTACAGTAAGGAGACATGCGAGGTATGAAAGAAGCATATCAAAAAGAAAGGAGAGAGGAGAGAATGAAAGAGAGATAGAAGCTGGTTCGAGGATTGGCTGACCGTGGAGGTGACAATGAGGATAAGAAAGGAGGGGTGTTGGTGCCAAATTGGTCCTGATGTTGGATATGACGGCAGGTCTGGCTGGCACAGTCAGCTGTTCTCTAACTCACGGAAAAGTCTCCACAGCGGCCCAGTCTGGAGGCCACCTGTCACTCATCTCATAGCTTGCTCTAATGAATTGGAGGTGGAGACGCTGAGATCCCCATCGCTCTGTTCCTCCGTCTCTCCGGGCGAAGCCTTCGGGGGCATCTCTTGCTTCTGCCAGCTACTTCCTGCTGGGTGTGTGCATGTATGTGTGTGTGTGTGTGTGTGTCTGTGCATATGACGGAGAAAGTCCCTTTCTGTGTGTGCAGGTCTTGGTGAGCGGTTGTGCATCGTGACATCTTGTTTGCGTGCACAAAAACCCACGACGCTGTGCACATGTTCCTGTTTTTCAGAAATGACAACTAAATATCGGGACGTGGGCATGCGCTGGACGAGGGTGAGGCGGACCTGGGGCGTTGTCTCTCGGGTGAAAGCTAATGATGGACTCTGGCTCTCTGATTGCTCCATTAGACCATTTGAGCTGATTGCCTCAAATCAAAGAGCCCGATTCCAGAGCTTTCTGATTGGTCAGGATCAGTCAGTCATTAGTCAAGCAATCAGTCCATATGGCCCAGTTCCCATGGTAGCCCCGCTTTTTCAGTCGTAGGAGTGGCTGAAAAGGAGAGAGAGAGGGAGGGAGAGAGAGAAGTTGAAAACAACAGCCCAGTTCCATTTTGGTGTTCATCAGATTTCCATTTACTTCAATCTCATCTCTTTCTTTCTATCCCTCTTATATAGTGCTCTCCTCTTCTGTGTAATATGTGTCCCTATCAAAGTCTCTGTGGGCACGCCTCCGCCCATCCTTAGATTACCCCGCCTTCCACCGCCACTGGGACAGATATCAGCAAGTCTAAGCCTCAACTCCGCTGTGGCCAAGGATTTTCAGATAAAACCTCCGCTTCCGAGTGCTTCTCCTCCACCCGCCTCCACCAATCTTTCTCCACCCTCTGCCCCCCCCCCCTCCCACTCCCTCCCTCTCTCCATCCCTCTGCAGGTGATGCATGGCTCCTGTCAGAGATGGAATCAATGCAATGCTGGTTGTTTTAATTTAGCGCCGCTCTGAGAGGACACTGATACTGTGAGTCAGGGAAGAGGGATCGCCGTGGCCTTTCACCATCTGTTTTTACTTCGCCTCCCTGTCCTAGGCATTGATCAGGACCCCGCGGAGGGGAACACACGGTGCGCCTCCCCCCGTAGGTGGGTCAGGGGGGGAAGGTGGCGCTGAACACTGCCAATGCAGTTCCGCAGCCAATTTCAGCCACACTGTCACTGTTAATTCACTGGACTTCAGCAGAGCCCTTAAAAGTAGGATGTTGAGAAATGATCACACCTTAATCAAACTCACTGGCGCTGGCAGCTTCCCTTTCCCCGCTGTCCATTATCATTTTACCTTTCATCATTATCTTCGTCGGCACCATGATTAATTTGGCCCATTCATCTCTACATCTTGCGACTGAAGGAAGACTCGAAAGCCAGATGCTGGAAACACTTTGGTAATGAGACTTGACAGATATGGTGAGGGACAGACATTATATGATCTTATAGAAGTCAGTGTACACTCTGCAGCCTTTACTGTAAATCAGCACCATGGACAGATCTGTCTGGCTACGTAAGCGCAAACTAGCAGTTGTCATACCGAAATGCTCATAGAACGTCCGACTTCTATGACCCCGGAGCCACGCCTCCTCTGCGACCCCGGAGCAGGAGCAGGGACTGTGCTAACTGCTGCTCCAGCCCGTCACCGGAGATCTGACTCCCACCGAGCCGGCGTAGTCCGTACTTGCCAAAGACGGGAGCCGGAGACCCAGGAGGGAGAGCGTGGAGAGGGAGATGCAGCGGACAGGCGTCTGCACCCCCGTAGCTTTAACGCGACCAGCACTCCCGGACGCCTTCATGATAATTAGTCGATTTCTGAGCTGACATGTATCTAGCTCACAGCTCACTTCCGATTGCACTGAGTCACTTCTCCGTAAGAACCTTGCCCCAGGCTCCTGAGTCATTAGTCTGACTCACCGCTGGAGTAATGATGGAGCTCACTGCAGACACACTGCTGACCCTGAACTGATTCTGAATTCACACTTATTTCCTGCTCATTTTGCCCGCTGTCCTGAGACGAAGCCCCAGCAGGCAATCAGGGAGTCCAGTGTCTAACAGTCTGTCCCGCCTTCCACGTCTGCCTTCAACAATGGAGTTACAGACATCTTTGTTCAGTTAATGGTGAAAGCAAAGGTTAATTGAGCTTTAGACAAAGCCTCCACCCTGTCAGTACAGAGGAACCGGAGGAACAAATGACCACGATCGTGCAGTTTGACAGTCTTCGTAGGAAGCAAAAGGGAGCCTTCTTTCATCCCACATCCAAGGTTACAAAACCAAAGTCTGTCTGAAGCAGTATTTACTCATCTCTTGTTTTAAAACCTCCGTCACGCTCGAGTTCATTTGTCTGTGATCACTGCGCGAATGTCTATATTACGAACATATCGCTCCCTCTACATAAAGCCAGGGTGAAGAAAAGTCAAGAGAGGAGACCACCAGCATGCTGGTTCATCTCGTTCCTCAGATGGAGATCCGGGAAATGAATATACAGTACAGAAGCACAGGACGTCAGAGAAGGAGGAGGAGGGGTGGAGGACTTGTGTGGGAGCAGGGACTATCTGACATTTCAAGTTCAACTCCTACAATGAGGGGGAAATGTCACAGTGTTCAACCAGAGGTATCTATCAAAGTCAAGGGGAGTTCTCCAAGGGGGTATAGAGGGTCCTGCCATGGCATATTCATTAGAGGCTCTCCACCTCTTACTGGCTTGTATTAATTGATACCTTATGTTCATAGCCATGTGGATGGTTACACTGAGATTAAAGTCCTTACTGGCTTCTTTTTAATCTATTACTTTGTAAATATAACCTGTTAAACACTTTCCTGAGAAGATTTCCATATACTGTTCTGACAAAAAACAAAACAAAACAATAATCTCATCTTGGGAGGATACGCTGCCCACTTCATAATAATAACAAATGTATGTAGACAATATTGACAAATCATGTATCAGTTCCGCAAATCAAAAGTGCTAAACACTCTTCTTGTCAGAGTTTGACATTTTAAATGCTTCGTGTCCTGTAAAATAGAAAAGACTATTTTCTGAGTGTCCAAGAGTGCCGTTGCATTCAGTCACACTGACTGATTGACTAAATGGAACGAAACCCTGAAGGATCGCCACCACGGCCAGGGTACAATATTCATGCATAGGGAGATCCAGGGCTGGGTTTTACTCTCCATTCTATCTTTATTTCTCTTTCTCTCTCTCTCTCTGTTTTTTGAACATGTCTCTGTCTCTAATATACACTACATCCTCAGTCTATATTAACAATGAAGATTCTTAGCAAAAAACCTTAATAAGGTTCAGAAGTCTTACATTTCTATTCTTGTTCCTCTCATGCTGATTCTTAGCTGAAAGTTAAACTCTCCCATAGGGATCTAGCAGTTAAACTCCAGCACTTGTTCACGCTTATGGATTTACCCAGCAGGAAAGACCATAAGCTTGAAAAGGCAAGTTACTGGGGCCAGCTAGGCATCAAGTAAATGCCAGACCCCCAGTGTGTCCTTCACAGAGCAGGCACCTGCAGTGAGAAGTATGTAGATGCATAACCTAACTCCATTTCTAACGGTAATACAATCATTTGCAGAGGAGTCCTTTGCTGTGTTAGAACTTCAGCATGTGGTGAAGGCAGACTCTAAGGGTGACAGGATCAGCTGTGCTAGCAAGCAAAGCCAGGCTGGGAGGTGGAGTACCGAGAAATGGATGCAATCTCGGAACGTCTGTCATTGTATAAGGAGTGGTGCGTATAACAAAATCATCCTTTAAGCCGTGAGAATGCTGTTAAGGGAAGGAAATAAGAACACGTTTATTTGTTTCTTGTTTATTTGTTTACTGATTTTTCCACTCCGTCAACATTTGACGAGTGCTTCCATGTCTGTCTTCTGAGTGGTACAAGGTTGTGGTTAGAGGTATTAGACTGTTAGTGCCAGACACTCTTACTGCGACAAGAAATTTAAGCCGCACTCTTAACATGGCAGTGAAACAGGAGTCACTGCTATGGAAAGGAGAGCTTGCTATTGCCTCAGACAATTACTTTACAAGAGCATTCGCACTTAGCACAGGTCATGTGGGTGAGGAAAAGCAGCCAGACATCTACAAAAGCATACCTGGGTACAACACATATCCTGCTTGTGAGGATGAAGTCTCGGTCTAAGTGTTAGAATAAGGAAGGCTTGAAGGCTGTAGGCTAACACCTGATATGAAGAAACACACTCACATGTAAACACAGGGCTCTATCATCCTCTAAACCGCCACCGTGTGAAGAAAACATGTTCACAGGAAACCATAAAGATCCATGCATATTAACACTACATGTGTATGTGATACCTCACTATACCTTCCAAAATAATAAACGATTATTATAATCGTTATAAACGATTTTCCTAGAAACAGAAGGTCAGAACCTCCTGAATTCCTGAAGGTCTGCACAATGGCACCAAATGGTTCAACAGAAACAAAAGTTTACAAAGTTTAAAAAGCCTTTTTTTTCATTTTACTCAAGAACACCACTCTTGGTCCAGGTTGCGCTGAACAAATTTCCCCTATGCCCGCTTTCTGCTTGGTTTGTTTTCTGGCTGCATAGAGCTGGTTGGGAGGCTCAAACAGGCCCCCCTGTCTAGTAGAAATCCCATGAAGGATATGCTCTTATTCAACTTGCTTTCCTGGTGGTGAGTAGTGATATAGGACATTTCTACATAACCTGTAATAGTCATGCCTTAACCAAAATTCTCTACTTGCCATAAATACTTAATGGGTTCTGAGTGTCTTAAAAAATAAGGGGTCTTCATTGGTTTATTATATTTATGTCCTCATCAGACCTTGCAGGACTGGTAAGGTGCTTGATTTGAAGTAGGGGCTCTCACTCCTCTTGAGAAGGAAAGTGGAAGAACTCTTCCTGCACTGAAGCACCGTGGCAAGAGCCAATCTGCTCGGTATAATGATCTCAGATTTTATGAAACCAGAGCTAGGTCATCTCCATTTCATTTTCAAAAGAGAAAGAGAATGAGATGTGGCAGAGAGAGAGAGAGAGAGAGAGAGAGAGAGAGAGAGAGAGAGAGAGAGAGAGTGAATGACAGAGAAAGAGTGAACGGTTGACAGAACACTTTGAAATATTTATTCCAATTCATGCTTATTAATAACCCTCAGATGCCCTTTAATTTGGATGGGACATTTTGTAATCCCTTGATATGCTTCTCTAATCCATTTCTGGGTTTTTACCACCCAGGTTCTGTCTAAATGAGTTTTGATTTTCAACATGGGTAACGCAAGGAACAGTATCATGGCAACACCTGCTGAGAGAAAGCATCCTGGCGCGTGAGCTGGATTGACTTCATTAGGACCACCTTCTGCTGCCTGAGCTCGTCTGGAAGAGTGCCTGATACACTCACGGCCTCTGATGTTAAACCAGGATTTGGCCTTGATTTCTGCTTCCGAATGTTTGCTGCTTCATGGCAACTAGAGGCCTGCTGCTCCTGTATAGCACTGCTTAGATCAATAAGAATGCAATATGCTTTCACACCGAGTCCCCTTCCCTCCCCCTCCTCACCCCCACCCCTCCCAGACAAATCATTTCACAGGGTGCGAGGCCTTAAAATTTGATCATTATTATGATCACGCTCACGTGGCGTGATCGCCGGGTATGTATGCATAAGAGAGAGACAGGGGAGGAGACAGAGAGAAAGAGAAAGAGAGAGAGAGAGAGAGAGAGAGAGAGAGAGAGAGAGAGAGAGAGAGAGAGAGAGATGGAGGCAGCGAGGTGTTTACGTGCTGGTGTGACTGATTTTTGGTGGTGCGAGACACGTTTCTGCAAACCTCTCACTGTAGCGTTAGAACTGGGTAGGGCTCCAGTCGAGTGTCTGTGTGTCGGGGAAGATGGGCAGAGCCCTGGGGCTCGTGTCTGCAAATCACTGGCCATTACATGTCCATTTATAAAATGTGCCCTTCTCCTTAAGCAGCAGCTCCCAGACCCCAGTTCACTGCCCTCTGCAGGCAAAGAAACTGAATGGGGGTTTGAGAGACAGGAAGAGGGGAGACGAGGAGAACGCTACCTGGACAGGTAGATTAAAAAAAGAACGGGAAATAAAATCTGAAATAAAGTAATAGAGAGTAATAGAGCATAGGACAGTAGGTTAAAATGAAAACCACATTTCTTTAGTCATAAAAAAGATAACAATGCATAATGCCTTTTCATCATTCATGTGCAATAGGACTTGGCCCTAGTAACTCACATAAAGATTGGCCAGTGATCTGAACCTTGGTTAGGGAATCATTCATCGTTACATGCTATGACTGCATCATAACCCCATGTTTATGGAACACCTTAAAAGATGCAATTAATCACTAGGAACCTCTGCCACGAGGAAACTGCGCAAATCAGAAGGAAGTGAGGAGACCTGGTGGACAATTCACGTGCGGCCATCATCTCCCTGGCATCTCCCATCATCCCCCACTCTCTCCCCTCACAACAGACCATAATCACACACTGCTGCCTTCAGATATAATCTTTCATGGTGCTCTTTCTTTGACAATATCTTTCTTTTCAGTGTGAAGTACACTAGTGTGGACAGAAATTCATTTCAGAAGAAAGACAACATATTGAAAAAAATACCTCAGGCTTTACACAGCTCACTGAAGTGGCCGGCTGCTCTGTATGTGTGAAGAGGGCAAGTTGTCAACATAGCATATCTTTAACACACAACACACACACCCACACACACACATACACACACAGAGAGAGAGAGAGAGAGAGAGAGAGAGAGAGAGAGAGAGAGAGAGAGATTTCCTTAGAAAATCCATTAGACGTGCTTTAGTTTCACAGGAGCCTTTTTTTTGCAAAACCGAGGAGAAGGAAGAAAACTGCTTCAGTTTTTTTTCCCAACTGCCTGATTTGGGAGATTTATTTTGGACTCTCAAAAGTGCATCATTTCCACCAGTGCATAAAAAATGTATACTGAAGAAAACACTTTTAGCAGGGAGTGGACTCTTTGGTCTAAATGTAGAATGGCAAAATAGCTATTTGGAGTGAATAAGCAGATGTAGGCCTTGTATGAAGTATTAAAGGAGACAGCAGATGTGTTTTGTAGGCTTAATGTCATTGGTGGGCCTCCTGAGTAAGCCCATCTTCCAGACAGCATCACTAATGCGTAGACAACTTTCATATCAGAAAACTAACACGTCCTTTTCCCCAACTAAAACCACAGATTCAGAAAGTGAGCTGAGATCATCTATATGTAATATCTAAACAAGTGGAAAAAATATCTAGAGGTAATGTCACACTAATGAAAAATATACAGACTTCTATCTGTTGAAATACTGACCATATTTTGCTACAGGGCACTACTGTACACTATTATTCATATATATATATATATATATATATATATATATATATATATATATATATATATATATATATATATATACTTTTTGCTTAAAATTTTGCTTAAAATATATTTCCCATGTCGGAGCCTATAAGCATACACATCTGTTTTTGTCTTGCCTTGGGCTTGTAAGGGCTGTTCTGTGAGCAGGATCAAATTTGTGCTGCACGCTAAAATCACGTTTCCCCTATACATGTGTTTTTATCCACAGTCCTCCAGGTAGCTGGAGGAATAGGATCAGCTAGTTAACAGCACTCCCGATCGCTAGCGCGCTAGCGGTAAACGCGCACGTCACGTCCTACGTGCCCTGCATCTCCTTCACGTCAGAAGCGGCCGTGCTTTCTTCCAGCTTCAAAAGCCCGGGTACAGGAGAAACGTCGCTTGCGATAATGACCATGAAAGAGGCAGCAGGAGAGTAGAGAGCGAGGCGTTCATCTGGGCGTGCGGCACGCACCTCCGGGCCCGCAAGAGCGCGCAATGAGCATATCCTAATGGCCGGCCGGTCTGACCAATGAGCAGAGCTAATTTGGAAGAAACCGAAAAGATGAAGCGGGATATTGATTTGGACACAGCAGATGAAAGACACGAGAGAATAAAAGAACGTTAAGAGCAACGGATCGCACGTCGCCTGATCGTCAGCGATGATAAGTTGCGGTTACGAAAAAGAAAGAAGAGACCTGACAGGATTTTAATTAAAGTTTTTATGTGGGACATTTTCACACAAACTTAGAATCAAAAGCAACCATTTTAAATCTTTAGTTAAATCTAAGTAGCAGGAGAAGACAGTGGCTACGTGGGCTAATACTTCCTGTAAAATCAGAAGTGATGAAGGAAGTGATGAAGGTACCTTCTCAACTAATAAGGGAGCCGGTGCATATATGCGAGGCCTCCAGTAGTGGGATGGTTGGGTGGACTGTCTCATTACCCAGACACGAGCCTCCAACACCGGGCCGGGCTCCATCTCCCTCAAAGCTGCTTCACACGGGAGTGTCAGGGGTGATGCTCGACACTGGTGAATTAGACCATTCAGAAGCACCTCAGGTTTTTACATATTTTTCCTTTAAATCCCAGTGACGAACGTCAGGAACATATTCAGGAGATGGCACTCCAACTGCCTTGTAGCTGACATCCCACCAGCTGCCTTTATCTACGCAAAAATAAGGTGGCACTTCAAGCACTGTTGGGGGGAGAAGTATTAATGCTTAAATCCAGAGTTCTTAGATGCCTTTGTCTGGCATTACACTGCAATCACTCTCGATGAGAAGAAACGGCTCCTAATTCTACCACATTATAGTACTACAGTAGATATTACATTGAAATCACTTGTCTAGAGGGTAATTTTAAAAGATTTGGATAAATCATCAGACTTTATACTTCCCCGATCATCTTGTCTTATTCTTTCATTGTTTCTGTTACCAAGGCTGTGTGCTTCTACATTGTACATGTATAACCAGAGGGACCTGGCAAAGCCCAAGAACACAGCAAGTACATTAGCCAAATGCAGTTTGAGTGTTCAATATCCAAACCCACCCCCCAACACACACCCACATATCACACAGCAGTTTGGAATAATGGAAAACATTATATTTTGTATCCTTGTGACCAGCAGTCAGTAAATGGTTATGTGCGGTTTTAAGAGTGGAGGTAAAAAATTCATTCAGACTGATGTTCAGATAGCATACTTTACAACATTACTATAATATAAAATGAATATGAGTTAAATTGATCCCTTTTCAGACTGTTATAGTCATTTTAATAACTTTTCATCAATAAATCTCATATTTATGGTCTTGGGGCTGGTATGGACATCTTTAAAATGGCTGTAAAATGACAGGACACATTGTATGTTAGCTTTGAAACGGCTGGTGCAGGGATAGAACACATTGTATGTTAGCTTCCTATTTACTTTAGCATTAAAAGTAAGTAGCATTAAGTTTGGTGCTTTAATTGCCATGTTCTTGATACTTTAAAATTCACTGAGATGATATGTTAAGCCATGTTAAATATCCACACATATCAAACTTAACTATTTTGAAAAAATATATAACTGGACACTAAATACTTCAGACTGAAAATTTATTTTCATAAAAAAGACACTATGAAAACAGTAGTGGACTACTTTGTACAATCTTGTGTAAAAAAAAAGAAAAAAGAAAACAATAATGCGGTAAAAGGGACGTTGTGATAGCTTATGGGGACATGGGTATTACGGAAATATTGAAAAATCATTCTGACTTATTCTGAAATTAGGGCTATATATATATTTTCTTCTTTAGATGTTTGTATAATGTCATTGAGAGAAATTTCATGTCTTTCAATGATCATGGCCATCACAACACACTCACACGCACAAACACAAACGTGCACACCCACATGCTCACAACATAGACACACACACACACACACACACACACACACACACACACACACACACACACACACACACACACGTACACTCTCACATGCTCCCACACACATATATTCAAAAAACGTTTCACAAAATAAATCTGACTGTAAGGCATTTGTCAAGTTTGCTTGTGAGCGATAAGATTATAGAGCATATTTTAAAATGCATTTAAATGTAGGGGTGGACTGGGGTCAAAGGTCACAGCAAGTGCTGTTCAGAACGTGAGAATCAAAGATGAGCCGGACAGGGGTAACGGAACCATTGAAGACAACTTCCGCTTCAGCCAGAAGCCACAGATGCAACACCACCCAGTGAAGCCAGATATCCCACAGCTAACTGTATGAAGCTCTGATTTGAACCTGGAATAAAATCTTATAGACAAATCGCCACAGGCTATTTTACACACAGCTTTATAAACAAAGAACAAGGTGGTTAGAAAGAGAAAACAGGTAGGCACTGGTTATAAATGAGGGGGCAGGCAGCCCCATGACAACCAAAACGACAGTTTGGAACATGTGTAACTTACCTGTTTGAATTAATGTTCTTATGCTTCAAGGCAATGCTAAATATAGCTAAATGCTTTCATTTGACAAAGACTGAAACTTGAATAATATTGTCCTCTGAACATTAACAACCTATAGCCCAAAACGGAACAGAAAGTGTAGTACTATTTATTTCTTAACTTGTTGTTGAGGAAATAGAGAGGAAAGTAGTTTTAATCACAGTGGTGGTAAAGGGTTATTTCATTTTAGTTGAAAGGGTCGGCCATGTTCTCCATTACTGCAGATTACTTCCAAAGGTTAAAATGGCATGATCTTGCCTTGCAGTCTGTGTCAATACAATGTGCTAGCTTCAGGGACCTTTGAGCAGATGGCCATTGAGCCAAGTAAGAAAATGTCAGGACAAATTGTCAGCCCCAAGGTAATTATCTCCTTCTCCACGTGCAGTTAGATCAGCCTACACCGCCTGCCTAATTGGTATGAGTTGCAATGAAGAGGAAGCCAAGATGACCTCTACAGTCTATTCTGCATTAAACCCATTTTCCGCATCATAGTCTCAGCACTAACAGATAAAGTTGGCAGGTAGAATTCAGCTTGTGGATAATCAGGACAACACAAGCGTTATGACAGCGAATGCAAGACCACACGGCAACAGCAGCGGGTTTGGAGCAGAGGCACCGCAATGAGGAAGCGGCTCAGTTTCGTCTCGGCGTCGCTCTCCGCCTAGCTCGATCTCGTTAGCGGCGGCACGCCGGTGCACGGGGTGCAGGTGGACCCAATTTGAGATGCTCGCGAGTCAGAAACGAAACCAACCTGTCAGGTCTCCTAAGAACAAGCGCACGGGAAGTGTATTGCTTGGTAATCCAAATCAGAGAGCAAGCAGTCTCTGACAAGTGGTGTTTAATAAACAACACGCTCACTAGAGGGCTCTGAATGCACGTCTATGAGGACCATTTTGTGTTCAGGTTTAACCATTTTGTGTTTCGGGTCAGTAGTTCACCTGCTAGAGCAGCTAGCGCCAGGTGCTATCAGTACCAGTGTCATGGGTTTGATTTGTATGGAGGATATGCATGGTGCCTACTGATAAGCTGCTCTGAATAAGAGCATCTGGCAATTGTTGAATATGTAAGTAGAAACGGTGCTTCTGTCTGGATGAAAATTTGCCTGGCCGTTTTGACCTCTGTCTGGCTTCTTGTCTCATTACGTCTAATCCTGTCTTAATACGTTTTAAGGAGATCTGGAGGACTACATTCGCAAATGATGGGCTCACCCCAGAGGAGAGCCACTACCGGAGAGTAGAGTCCCTCTCAGCACAACTGGTGGAGGACGGATTGTCATGGCATTGCTTAGTCTTTTACAAAATCCCTTATCAATCCTCTTTTACGGATGGCTTTGGTGGCAACAGATAGTTTAGGGTCACCAGCAACAGACTTTATTTCCTCCATTTTAAGGGGTTTTAAGCCACTCAATCAAGATGGAGTCAATCAATAAGTACTTCAAGAAGTGTGAGGGCAATGCTATTGAGAGTGATACTGCAGAATAGCGTCTTATCTAGGGGAAAAAAAGGACTTTCATGGATTGTTTCAGTTTTTAGGTGAGCTGAAGGTTAACAATAGGTCATTTCGGGATTTTTTCTCTGTGATCATGAAACAGTATGCATTAGACTTTGAGTAACACCCAGTATTTGGTTGCTATCAATCATTTTTTTTAACTTAAATATAAAACACATTCACACACCAGCAGAAAGAATGAAAAACCTACTTCCACAAAAAACTTGACAAACAAATTAGTTCATCTTTTCTTCCCTTTCAATCATTGAACAAAGGAATTAAGCAAAAATGAGTGAAAATCTGAATAAGAAGGCAACAGAAGAAAACCCAGTGTTCAAAAGAGGTGAGAACAGTGAATACACTAGCTTTGTTGCTAGAAAATAAGAAAGAAAAGCAAAGGATGACACATTAATGAAGCATTTTAAATCTCCCATCCACACCCACCCTGAAAACTCGAACCAAAAGCAGAGAGCTTGAGTCATCCAATTAGAAAGACAGGACAGAAAGGTGCAAAGGTAAACCCTACAGTGCTGGACAATGTGCGAATCACCATAACCCAGTGTTGGGTGGGGGTGGGGTGGGGGGGGGGGGGTGGGGGGGTGGTTGTTTTTTTGTTTTTTTTTTGTTTTTTTTTCCTTTTTCTTTATAAAAAAGAACGGTGCAGAAATATTCTTTTTTTTTTTCTTTTAAATTTCCAAATCATCAAACAGGTGAAAGACAGTCCTTTCCAGAGTTAAATCAAAACATTTCAGAAACAGTTTGTTAAAAATTCTCCCCATATACTTTCCAAGCCCCATTTCTTTCATTGAAAGCGTTCATGTGAAAATATAGGATAGAAGAGTCTCCTACCCTTACCCACCCCCCCCCCCCCCCCCACCCCCCATTCCCCATCCCCAGTCTGTCCTGTCAGCAGTAAACAAGTGTATATTCCTTTAGATCCTCTTCTGGGTAGGTCATGTGGATGTGTGAACTGGAGTGCCTCTATGCACATGTGCCACTCTTCCCTCACACTTCCGTCTGGAAGTCCCCCTCGCATGTGTCGGGCGTGTCTGCGGAGGAAGCGTCCCAGGTCTTACTGTGGAGCTCCACTCTGTCCTTCTGTCCGCTGGAGGGACAGGATGGATCAGGAGCCATGTTCTTAAAGGCATCCCAGGAGTGCTGCTCCTCCGTGTTACACTTATCCTGCATTGACACACGCACACACACACACACGCACACACACACACACGATGCAAGAAGACTCCATTAGATCAGACACATTTTTTGTAAACCATTGGTATTCTTGAGCAGTTATAGAGTTCGCAGACTATTGTTTGCATATAATAGAAACAAAAGTTAATTTCTTTGTAACAACCTGAAAAGTATTTGGACGTGAGATATCAAGATAATTTACACTGAATATTAAACATTAACTCAACTAAGTGATCAACTAAGTATACCGTTTAATTTTTTCTTCCTCCCTCTCTCTCTCTCTCTCTCTCTCTCTCTCTCTCTCTCTCTCTCTCTGTGTCTCTCTCTTTCTCCATCTATCTCACAAACTTAGTGGAAAATGGAAAATAATGCTGTTTGCCTGCTGTTGCAGAAGCTACTAATGGGAGGTTAATTACACATTTGAGTAAGTGTAGCTTTATTCGGTCAGCCAGGAAAGGAAAATCAAAGGCACCGTGTGAGAACCATGACCAGATTTGGCAGGAGACCATGGTCAGATACGTACATGTTGAAAAGTTCTGGGAGACAACCAGTGTTTTCTTATGGTATTAAAATCCATTTTAATAACATACCCAGACCTCAAAACAGGGTAAAAAGTCTCAGAGACTTTGCTACACTCCTTCCACTCCTTTTCCCTTTTAGTCAGTGAAGGAAAAATATGATCCAACCATCCACAATATTGTGCTATGACATTACAGGTTTCCAACTCTTTGAAGCACACATTAACCTTTTTGCATGTCATGACATAAGCATACTATTAAAATCTGTCATCTAAAATAACCCAAATATTCAATTTCTAAGTAATTGATTATGATTATTCAATAACTTTTTCCAGTGTGAATGAGTAAATAAATATATATGTATACAAATAATGTGTTTACCAGATGGCTTCCTGGAGCCCCTCACATTTCACTCACACCCTAAACACACTCTTACTGAATATTTCTCATCTTTGATGACTAAACGTCTTTCAGAGTGGAAAGACTGATTACTAATGTGATGCATTCCATAAAGTTCCAAACTTGAAGTGTGTGTGTGAGACTACGGAAGGCTTCACCAGATAGTTTTTTCAGACAGCAAAAATGAGTGTGGGGGAACAGTTATAGTGTGTAATTATAAAAAAAAAATCCAAAAAAAAACAAACATGAATGTCTTTACACAAACAGTACACAAACACAGAAGACACTGCTAACCTAGACAGTCCATCACAGTGATTGAAATCCACGTACAACGTAGTGACTAACCACCAGGGGGCGGCGGCAGCCTGATTATTATTCATCCAACGTAACAGGCTGACAGTTGGCAAAATGAATATAAAAAGCATAATCTGGGAGCCAATTTGCATGTTAAATGTTAGAGAAGGAACATTTTGTAATGCAGAAGAGTCGTTAATGCAGGAGTAGAGCCCAAGTTCATTCCTGAGAGAACGCAAACGTGATTCTGCTGCTTACATATTTATACACGCTTCTTTCTTCCTTCTTCATTCTCCCTCTCTCCCTCACACTAGGATTCTCTCTCTCTCTCTCTCTCTCTCTCTCTCCATCTCTCCCTGTCAGTTCTGTTCTACTTACACTCGAAGAATTCTTTTCACCTCCAGCAGATGAAACGCTCCACCGTTTTCCCCTCTGTTGTAATAAAAACGAGGGAAGAGAAAGAGAAGAAGGGAAGATGACAGTCACTGCCATGTTTGCGAGAAGGCTTCAGTCTTTCTGCTATTCCACCGGGACGAAGGACCGTGTAGTCTCACGCACTCCCCACTTCCGTCCTCCCTTTCCCGGGTCAATGAGGCCCGTACGCTCATCAGCGCCGTGCGCACCACGACTATGTTGGGGCGTCACGCGTGTGCTCTGGGATAGAAGAAAAGGCCGTGTAGGGCTGTTGTAGGACAGCAGGTTATGGAGGCAGACTACACCCCCCCCCACCACCACCACCACTTCTTCTAAGAACTTGGCTTACCACTGGTCCTGAATTAGAGGAATCCCACAGGCATCATCTCAGCCCCCCTGTCTACCTCAGCGGATGAGAAACGCGGAGGAGACGGTTGCATCAGCGAAGACGTATGTGATCTTTGTGCTGAGGCACACGCTACATATATCCGTACAGGGACTATTTTTAAATGTTATTATTAACCAAGAACGTTCCTTTCTCTCTTTCCACACACGGTACCTCTCTGCATTCCGCCTACAAAATATTTGAAGCGAATTCTTATGACCTTACACGGTGTGACACTCTCTACAGGGGAGGCACCTGCTCCTGTCTTTAAAAAAACTTTTGTGAGTGAAAGCACACTGTGGAAGATACAAAAGCACAAGCATGAGGGTGGCTTACACCTACAGGACCGAGAGAGAACAGAGGCCGTGACTACAGCAACGCTAAGGCTGAAGGGGCCAGATGAGAAGGGAGCCGGCTGAGGAGAGAGTTCCGAGCACGACGGCCACACCCGTGCGCTCGTTTAGGTCTCACTACCCAGAATGCAGTGTGGAGCGAAGGGAGTGAGAGAGAGTGAAAACGGGGGAGGGGTGGGCAGGGGAAGGCCATGTCAGCACCAGCACGACCCGCTCCTGTTGCTCTGTGGACGAGCTGGTTTGACCTTCTCTTTGTTTGATGCTTTTGGGTTTGTATGCGCCCTGTCTGCCTACGGTCAGACTACGGCAGGAAACATGCTATTTGAAACCAACGAGTTACACAACAGAATACAACATTAAAAAGAATGAATTGTGCAGTCTGAGACTTAATGAAACAAAAGTACGTTTGATTTAAAGTGATAGAAATAAGACATGATTCAAATGAAGCCAAGGAACGTGGATATGGTAACAGGAAGGAGGCACAGATGCATTGGTACAGATAAACACGTACAGTATAGTGTGCTACTGCATGACAACAGGGTCAGAAGCAGTGGCAATGAACTCTGGGAACAGTAAGCCAATCACAACGGGCCATTCCACAGTCCCTGATCACATGACACTCCTTATGACGCAGCCAACAGGACCTAACACTCTGTCAGACCATAGGCTACAAGGTCTATAAAGACAAATGATACAGGTAATATACATTTCCAAAAAAAAAACAAACTTGAAAACTGGACAGATTATTATACTGGAGACCTTCAATATAATAGCCTATGCACATAAAAGATCTAAACTCACAGCCATTGCTCAATGGCGGAATGAAGTCAATGGGGCAGCAGATTAAGTAAACAGGCCTACTCTGGGCTTTGCCCGGTCTACATCCTAATTGGCTCAAGCTCCTGCATTAGCACAGCGCTCTGTGCCTGTGTTTGCGCTGCTCGGTCCAAGTCTGCTCTCCGCTCCCTCATTAGGCCAGCTGATGGGGCGTCGGCTCCGTGCCCTGCCAACACTGCGGCCAGCAAGGAAACGCCACTTAATGGCTAATTTGGGTGAGCAAAAAAAAGGCAGACACAATCAAAGTTCAAGGAGCATGAATGCAATTTTTGAAACACGTTAATGAGGCAAATGATTTCATTAATGGCTTGATTATGCTAGAGATGGTTCTGAAGGATACAAACAATTTTAAAGACACAAGGAGAGAAAGGAGAAGGAGGAATGGCGAAGCCACAAACCTCTTCTTTTAACTTCTTTACAGGAAAATATTATTCTCAGAAAGTAACTGTCACAATGGCTCCTGCGAATCCACTCCGGGTTTTCCGAAAACCTTTCCGATTCACTGGGACTCCTACATGGAATACTCCTCATGGCACCCCACAGCTCCACCTGGGTAATATCTACAGTCAACCACGCAAAACCTGCCATTGGTTCAAAGACTCATCAACACCCTACAGTCTGATTTTCGAGTGACGCTGCAAAGTCTTGCTGCGTTTCTGGGAATTACTAAGCTATTGCCTAGTGATACACTGAGTGGTCACTTTATTACATACACCTACTCTACAGATTCAGCCAATAGGCTGTCATATATTTAATAGTCAAATTTAAGGTACAGTCCACTCATCCAGTCAATACTTATTTGACAGACTTGACCTGTACCAGTGCTGAGATCTGAAGACACCTTTATAAAAGGTCTGTTTATACAACCTACTGTCTCCAATACACTCTAAAATGCACCCATATAAAACAACTGGCATCCACAAAATTAAGCATGAACAGATCATCTGTGCTATTAATAGAACTCAATTAATAGGACATAATTAATAGAACATTGAGAATGTGACTATTAATGATACTGAAGTCATGACATCGTTCTGGCATAGATAGCACGTCACAAACTCTTTAGCTGGCTAAACATCTTACACAATATGTAGCCACCTATGTAAAATTAGTCATTGTAGAAGGTGACGTCTAATTGTGCATTGTCTCAGGAAGAAACTGGAATACATCCTAGTTGCTTTTGCAGCCATGTGACTGTTTCAGCTCATGCCAGTTATTCCCCGGATGTTCCAAGTGCTTAGACTCGTTTCCCTTAAGTTTTGTGACTTCACTGCTGCTGTAATAACAACAATGTTACATAACACACAAAGCAGACAATCAACAAAGCGACGTTGATTATTGTGCTTGATAACTCAAAGTAAGAGAGAGAGAGAGAATGTGGGCGACAGAGCAGAAGTTATGGTCAATCCATATTTCAGAAGCCAGTCTGTTGCTTTTCTCTGTTGCCAGCCTCTCCTGCTGTGTTCATTTGTGCTTTCCGCATTACCGAGAAAAGACTGAACACAGGGCGTCGGTCCTGCGTCCATTCAGACGTGTATGGGGGCTTCTACTAGAGCAGGCAGTCCAGCTCACATCATCACTTACAGGTTAACTGCCTTTCAAACTGCATCAAGGGTCCCTCACAAACATATAGGCCATTCGATAGATTCAACCGCAGGCTCTGCTGAAAACCACCAGGCAGATAACAACGGGAGAATCATGAGCTGTAGACAAGGACGGAGGGTAAGGGAGACCGTGGCTCCTCGAGGCTGAATGGGGGTGAGAGGGAAAGGGGATCAGAGAGAAGCCTTGTTTCTGCCCAACACACTCACTCTTACACAAAGAAGTGAACCCAGGGCAATCAGGCATCAGGAGAAAAGTGACTGGTGTTCATTCAATTGTAGAGTACTCATCTCCACAATGGCCAGGGACACGAGACACCAGTGACATGAAATACACACACTGGCATTTGTGGTTGAGTGACACTCCTATGAGATCTTCAGTGGAATCACACCGGTTGCTTGTTGTAAACTAACGACCGAATATCTGCTTTCACAGATATCCATGTCCTCATAAAAGCTGTCGAAGCAGAGCATTTTCCGTAGGGTCAATCATGTCCCTAAATCCATCTGGCATCAGTTTTCATGTTATTTCATGAGGTAAAGTCAGTGCAAAAACTAATATTACATTGATTTATATATATTTTTTTAATGCTAACAAGCTTTCTGAAATTAAAATGCATGGCTTACGCAGACATAATACCCCTGAACCTCAGAACTGCACTGAACTCCACTCTGTTTCAGTCATGTAGCCAGACTACACAATACACCAGCAGGGTCTAACTGCCAGGTCCCCCTCCCAAAAGGTCCTGCACTACCATTAACTAAGGGGCTGGTAGACATGCTTACTTTGGCTCTCTTTGTAAATGAAGCCCATTCTTCGTGTTAAAAGAGGCTTGGCTTGTTGCCGTGGAGTTGGAGAAGGGACCTGTGAAGTGGGCTGGACCAACAGATTGGGTCAAAGGTCGACTCTGTACTTCAGGAGACATTCAGAGTTTAGGTCACAGTGTTTGAGGTAGCTAGGGTTTTATGAGGTAGGTAGGTTTTTATGAGGAGGAGTAGTGTCTGAAGGAAAGCTTGCCTCTTACAGTTCTGTGAATTTGGCAGAAGAGTCGTGATGCAGAGATATGCAATTCTCCAATGCCTCTTACAGGACAGTTATGCCGAGGATGGGAATGATCAGAAAATGAACTCATATCTATAGGTTTTAGAAACCACATCAAGTCCAGTCATGAAGGGATCACCTCTTTAAAAGAAATATCTCAGGAGGAGAATACTTCTTCATAACAGAATTACACTGGTTTTATACACATACGAGATTAGCAATCTGTAGCTCTTTCCCCACTTTCAACCTGGTGATTTGAGGATGAGATCAAAATCACCAGCTGTCACAAGGCTTAGGCACTGGGTTATTATAGCAATTACCAATGCATAATCTCTGTTCTTCACACTTTTTCAGATGCCATTATCACTGTAATTACTGCATTGTCAGAGTTAACTCTCAGAGAGATTACACAATCTGCTGGATGACTCCCTGAAAGAAGAGTTGATTACATGTCCCCCATTAAGAAGCAAAAGGCAAAGTTAATACTATTATGATTCGTCGATGTGATCAAAATCACTTTCCTCTTTGCAGCTAAAATGTGCTGGAAAATGCTTTGCGAAAGCAAGAGAGACGGCTGTCCTAAGGTGTACAGCCCAGGCACTCTCCTAAATGGAAAGGTAGAATCAAGGCTAACGGCCCGGCCTGCCGGATGAGAGAGGGCACGCGGTCGAAATTAAATACGAGCGAACATGTGGCCAGAGAGCACCGTGGAGCACACTGCATCAAGCAAGCTTGAGCCACACGAAGGTGTTAGCCCAGGAGGCATCTGTTCTTAAATCTTAATGATAAAAAGCCTCTGGATAGTAAAATATGGAAGTGTACTCAGCTCCTTCCTCTGCTGTTAATAGATCATAAAAGATTCAGGAGCCTCAACAGCACGAAGAAGCACTGAACTCTTTCCAGGGATAGCCGAGCGCAGACGTCCTTGAGAGAGATCCGTAGGCTGGGAATTGAGTGCGATCCAAATGTTAGTACCGCATCACATAACTTTAATTAAATATAGCTGAGAGGAAAGAGGTATATGAGTTGCGACACTGGAAAAGTCCCTCTGAATTAGGCATGTGCAACATTTTAATGATCGGTGACATGACTTGCACAGGTGTCGAATACGCTGTGATCTTTACCAGGCAGCCAACAGTTGACAGCTTCTTATTTCACACCTGTCAGAATCCAGAGCAACTTAGAAGCTACAGATAAACTTTCAACATAAATTTTAATGACATTTTGAGCCTTATCTTCATGGGTGTGTAAAGACATGCAAGGCTTTAACACATTGGGGTCTTTGTGACCTTGGGACGTGTGATTCAGTGGCCTCTCCAGGTAGGTGAAATGAAATTAGGACTCCACATAAAACAAAGAGCACATAGCAAGGTCCTGCCATGTTTTGTGAAAATGACATCACTCCACAAGTATAAAGATTGATGATTCAACCAACAGGTGCAAACAAAATGCAGTAGGCTATGTTATGAAACAATAATTGTAAAAATCAAAGATCTGATATCATATGGAAGTACATAATTATGATTACAAGTTTTAGGATAGAAAATTACCTATTTAATTGCTAGTTACATGCGATGCATAACCGGCACCAGTTTTACCTGATATGCATACAGGACGTCTAACCGAGGGGAAAAGCTCGCAGTAGCTCAAAATTCATGTTCCATAGCATTTCAAAGATCAAATGTATTTTTCACTTCTGTACAAAATAATACAGCTATTTATGTGATGTCTACTGCCAATAAAAATATATGAGACATAGTGACATAACTAGCAAAGAAGATACTAACCAATCATCACACTGTGCATAGGGTGTGCATGGGTGCACCTGCATGTATATAAACAATACATCACTAAGTGCTTTTACCAGATGTTTATGACATTTAGCAGCACTAAGTCATTGTGATTGGCTGAGGAAGACAGTCTTATACTATACACAGTTACAATAAATTTTCAGGGTACTGTTCTTTATGTCAGTCAATCGGTAATCAATCTATGTCATTCTTTCCATGTAGATTACAGACATTTTTAAATATCATAGGTCAAATGAATGCATAATTTCATGTGCTTAATATATGGTTTAAGGTGTCAGACTGTAGTACGTTTAATCATTCAGTCGTTTAAATTAAGAGAAACATTATAATTTGATATTTATTTCAGGGCTGCATGGGGATGTTTGGTTAAGTGCCTCTACATAGGGCCAAATCCCTGATGTTAAAGTGTGAAGTTACAGGTATGAGGGAAAAAAACTGGGATTATATTATTCATATTAGTCTTAGATGTGCCACTATAAGTGCATTAAAGCTTTAACATATAGAAGTAATGGGACTGGTCAGAGGCCATGTTCCCTGTCCCCCCAAAAGCTCATGGTTTAGGGTCTTACCTTGAACGTGGAAATGGCAGGGTCCCTGTTATACCTATCTATGGTGTGGAACTTGGTGGAGTGGTTGAGTTCATGGTAGAGCTCTGAGTGTCTTTTGCGAGTGTGCATCACTTTCTGGAAGGAAGGTAAAGAAAAAAAAAAAAAGGAAAACAAAAACAACACCAAAAATAAACAGAATAAAAGGGAGGGGAGCAGAGGAGTTGGTGGAGAGACAAACTGGGTGGCCAGGACAGACGGGGAGGGGGGGGGTGGGGGTGGCCAGCAGATATGCCACCCATTAGAAGATCCCTACAGGGCTTGTGAGTCTCTGCAACATTGGCAGTTTAAATGGCGATAGAAGCACGGACACAGCAGGATCTCAGCAGGGGGTCACTTAATCCCCCACGCCCTCATTTAATTGGAGGTGGTTTGGCGCTCTAGCAGTCCAATAGACTCAGCTGCCTTCCGAGCAGGGCAGGCCCCCGAGCTCTCTCTGACCTGGGCCAACTCTCACTGTGACTACCAACTCCAATTAAGCCTGCCACTGTACAAACACCAAGCCATTTCACCGGTCACTTGTCACCGGGGGTTGTGACAGCCATACTGGCATGTGTGCTATGTGGCCACAGTTTACTGAGCGGGGAGAGACAGCTATTTTGATTATGCAGACAGCAATAACCATGCAGGGCTGACCAGAATGGAAGACCTTATGAAGCTCTATAAACAATTGGGTCTGTTAGTAACATACCTTTGTCTGAGATGCCTCCATACTGGAAAGCAAATCTCCAGTCACGGGTTCCAGAAAATCTGGACTCGAGGAAGTGGCATTAGAGTCATACACTTAATGCAGGGGAGTGTGAATGGCGCCGCGAGAGCTAAACTGACTGGAGGTTTGCTTAGTTCCAGAGCGTGGTCATTCTTCAGGCTACATACACACACT